>NW_021604636.1:15030753-15047526 GCF_004785775.1 Grammomys surdaster | reverse complement strand
TCTGTGTGTGTGAGGACAAAAAGGGAGAAAGGGGAAGAGGAGGCTCTATCTGACTTACTTCTTCACTCAATGCCTCAGAGGTGCCTGTGAACCTGTCCTTCCCTTCTCTCTGTGTAACTAACAAGACTCTAGTTACTGTAAGGCAGACTTGCTGTGCAATAGACAGAGTTCTGCTACCCTGAGGGGAATCTACTATTTCTAGGGTAAACCATAAATTTGCTTGTTAAGTGCTTTATAGTAGAATTTGTAACACCCCTTTGAGATTTCAACGCTTTAAAAAAAAAAAATCTTCTTCTTGGGTTTCTCCAAATTACCATCAAAAGAAACTGGATTTGCCTTTGATTGACTCAGGATGGTGGATACCTACCGTGCTTATACAGATCACACCTCAAAATTTTCTCCAAAATTTGTTGGTCAACTGAGTTCAAGTCTAGGCTTCCAGTTTATCATAAATTTTTTTATCTGTGAATGAATTCGCAAAAGCAGACTCTCAATATTTTCACGTTTCATTCTGAGCCACTTAAGAGTCTTTGCTCAGGGCTTTCTTTGACTGATGGAGTAGTCCATAGCTGCCTGTGGTTCCCCACCCCCACACCCCACTCCAGTGATTAAGGATTAAGGAATGGCAGTGGTCTGTCCCTTCTGTCTTCCCTCATCTTTGGCTGGCAGCTTTGCTAAAACAGTACCGTTCTCACAGAGGTCACAAATCCATGCTTTACTTCTGTTCCTCCTCTCTTTCTTCAAGATCAGCCTACAATCTGTTGCTGGCACTATACAAGACATCTCGATATTTGCGTTTTACATTCTGAGGTTTGTGTAATATAGCCAGCCACTTCCCACCAGACGTGGGGGAGGCCATCAAGCTCTCCAAAACATCCTGCCTTTTAGCTTGTTTAAAGTGGCCACGGCATGTGTGTGAAAAAGTAGAATGTCTTCAGAGGAATGGTGTGTCACAGGATAGTTACAGTCTCCAAGAGTGGTAGCACAGTCTTGTAATCAGCCACTAAAGCAGGATGGTTGTGAGTTCAAGCATCATGCCTGGCTACAGTAATTTCAAGTCCAGCTTGAGCAACTTTATAAGACCATGTCTCAAACTAAAAAGGAAAAAAAGAGGGCCAGGGCTAAAGCTGACAGCACTTGCCTAGCACACTTGAGACCCTGGGTTCAATTAAAAAAGAATTCAACAGTTTTGTTTGAAATTACATGGTTCAGTACATTGTTTGATTCTCAGTGTTAAATGTGCAAGCTTCAGTCACAAGCTGAATTAAAATATACTAAGGATGGTATTATTCTATTGTGAGAATACTTATAAGTATTATGCAGGATGAATAAATTCTTATTGTCTAGGGTTTTGGGTTACAGTTGACCAAGGCTCCAGAGGCTGCTCTCTGAACTATCAATTTACGGGTTCATTTGCCTATAGGTGTCAAAGCACGATGCAATTTTAATAAAACAGGGTTGGATAGCCATAATAATAGATAGTTGGACCACTGAAGTAGAAAATAGGTTGAAGGAAGGCAGCCATATCTATGGAGATTTGGCATATAGTGGTAAGGGAAAGAAAAATAGTTCTATAAATAGGATTTGGAAAATCTAATACATTTACAGTAAAAAAAATTGTGATATAAAACAATGTATAGAGATAATTTCTGAACGATTATAAAAGTTCAGTACAAGCCTGCCTTGGTTGTAGGACCTTTAATATAAGCTACTCAGAAGGCAAAAGCAAGAGAGCCACAAGTTCAAGGCCTCTCTGTGCTAGAGTTCAAGAGCAGCCTGAGCAACTTAGATTGTCACTCAAAATAAAAAGAGAAAACAAATCCTCAAAGCCCTGGGTTTAATCCTCAGCATTGAAAAGCAGGGGAGGGAGAGGAGGCCAAATGTAAAAGGAATCAAGATTCCAAAAAGCAGTAGGAATAGTGGAGTTACGTGAGTAGGATTCCACATTTATATTTTTGTATGTTATTATTCCAGTATGAAGAATAAAGCTGAGGGTTGGGGAGACTGCTTAGTCAGTTCAGCACTTGTCATAGGCAGGAGGACTTAAACTCGGATCCCAGGAAGCTTCATTACATTGAGCAGAATATCACATTTCTGTAATCCCTGAGCTCCTATAGTGAGACAAGAAGTGGAGAACAGAGAATTCCCAGAAACTCCCAGGCTAGTGAGCCTGGACTCTAGAAAATGAACACAGAGACCCAACCTGAAAAAGCTGAAAAGTGAAGACCATTCAAGGCTGCCCTTTAAGCGACATATGAGCACTGCTACTGACCTGAAGGTTTTGTTTAACCTAGTCTTCCTTTACCCCTTACACACATACATCCTTACACACACACACATACACACCAACACACACATACACACACCAACACACCTATACACACACACATACATACACACACACCAACACATACACACATATATACACCAACACATACACACATTCACACACACGCACACACACACACAGACAGTGCATACCCACATACATACATGCACAGACAGTGAAGTTTGTTTGCTAATAGGAAAAACTACCTCTATGAAGTAAAGAATTATTTTCCTGATAAAATGGATATAATTCTTTTATGTAATATGTGGATATATACATGCATGCATATCTCTGTGTGAACTATATATATGCGCTTATGCTCATATGAATTGCATGTATGCATACATGTTTTTATATGCATGTGTACAAATAGAAAAAAATAAAAATAGATAATTCTCACTGTTAACAAGAATCCAGTTAGAAAAGAGTTTGCAGGTAAATGGGGTACAATTACTTTACCTCTTTTTTTTCTTTATTGTCTAAACTATATTTTTATTTTAAAAAGTTAAGCAAACACTGCTTTTAAATTAAAGGTATTTGTACTATCCCTTCAAGTAAAACATACTGTAATCATCTGACTCTGGTAAAGAAAGGCAACTACAATATTAGTTACTTCCAAAAGTCCTTTCTTTCATCTTGGGACACCTCCTTCTTATATCTCCACAGAGAGGATGCTACATAGCATATGTAGCAGCCCACAGCTGTGCCAGCTCAGATGTCACGTTCTTCACAGATTCTGCAGTCTATGTTGCTGTCCTGTCCTAAAGTTCCCCTCCTTCCTAACAGACATCACAGTCCAATCTGTACTCCATGCTTTCACCGTTCCTCATTTAATGTGCTTCACTGTTCTGTAGACATCGTGGGAACAGGGACTGTGTCTCTGCTCCAATCTGAGACTTTATCAGTAAACCCAGTTCCTAGCAAGCAGTAGATAAATTGATAATAAAAATAGTAAATATTGAATAAATGACTGAATAAGTGAATGATGGAATTGCATGTACACATATAAGTGAGGAAATGTTACTGAAGACAGATACCACTAATTGTTTTATATGCATATATATATATTAGAGAATATAAACACAAATACTATTTATATGTGACTGGTAGGAGATTTAACCGTAGGTACCCAGAGATGTTAGCAATGAATAACAGAATCTCCTTATTTTCCTATTCTTTTCCAGCAAAAACCACATGGTGTTGTGTGATGGAGGCCAGATTTGTTATTTACAATGCTGCCTACATTTTTCCGGCTGCGTTTCGGGTCAGGACTGGCAAGATAATCGGATACCCAGGAGAGTTCTTTCCGTGAATGGTCTAAACAGAACCTACTGGTGAAAGATGCAGCCCTCAGACCCTGGAAAGGGCTTCATGCAGGGCTGGCCCGAGGGAGGGGAAAATCAATGGCTTCAATCACAAACGAGACCTGCTTCTTTAGAACTAATGTTGGCAAAGGGGGAACCAACCCTCAGGGCCACTGAGATTGGCACCGTCTCCATCATTTTCCTCTGGCTCTGCTTGGTAGCAGATAACAGCAGGGCCTGAGATGAGGAGGGCTTGCCTGAGCCAGAAAGAAGACACCAGGGAGGCCCAGCTGGCTAGTAGACATGATTCTCTCCCTCTTGGCTCCCTCACTCAGCCACTGGAAACTCACCGAGCATCTACCAGGCAAGAGCCTGACCCTGGGAACACTAATTATAGTCTTGAATTGAAATTGGAGCTCAAGTCTTGAGCTTTCTCTCCATCAGCCATTGTGTTCTATCACATAATGGGGGAAACACGAATAGATTTTCAAAATTAAGGTTCCTCCAGTAAGGCCGATGCATCTAAGAATCTAAGATAACGGAACATACCCTGACAACAGGCACGGTGCTCAGTCCACTTGGTTAAAGACGCACAGAAGTTCTCAATCGCAACTTTTAAACGCTCTCTATTCTTCCCAACAGAACAAACATGTTTTTCTATCACAGCAAACCCCATTCAAAACCAATAGCCACAAAGCAATGTTGTGTTTGTTTTTTGAGTGGCAGGCAGAGAAATCAACCCACAAAGGAGCCCCAAAGTTCTAGAGGCAAACACTCTCAACCCCACCCAGGCTAAAACATTCCTTCCGCAGATAAGCCCATGGTGTGATTTTCTGAAAGAGTGATATCAACTAACTCTTTAGCCACTGGTACAGTCTGGCTGTTTGAGGTTTTGTTTCTTTAACATAGGCTTCGGATTCCTGCCTTTTTGGCCTGACTTTAATTATGGCATCAGTGTAAAATTACACAGTTGAGAGAGGCTGGTCATCTTATTATGGCTTCTTTTAGAAGTAAAAGCATCTCCACAAGCATGCTTGTCTCGTATCTCTGAGACCCACTTCGCCTCCAGTTTTGAGTGTGCTGAACATGCAGTATTCATTTGGTTTGTAGATCTTAGTACTTATGGGTTGGTATGTTGATTGTAATATATGCGAAATGCAATCTAAAGCTAGAGAGAATTAACTTAGGATTAATTTGACTTGAGGTTCTTAATATTTAAAGATAGGAGAAAACGTTAACTTAATACGAGAGGGGAAACTTCTCTGCATTTTCATTTTCTAGTGTCTAATCGGAATGTAAGGCCTGACTATAAGCCAGCATTTTCTCATTTTGCTATTTATAGAGTGAAAATTATTACTATCCGTGCAACTTCAGTACAGTCTGTGCCAGTGTCTGTATTGGCCTCTGCTGATTTATTGCAGTTGTTTCCAGAGTGAAACTTGGAGAAAGCCCACCTGGTCTCAGTCCCAGACACACAGACGTCTGCCTTGCTAAAGCTAAGATTTGTGGGGCTGACGTCCTGCCCTCATCCTTGCTGATGACAAGGGAATTTGAGCTCTTCTGGGCTTGCAGGGCAGAACTGGAAGAAACAAAACTAAACAATATCAGTCACCCCAGCCATTTCTCCAGCATTAAAAAAAAAAAAAAAAAAAAAGCTCCTTCAAGAAGAAGGAGGCAGAATAATGTAAGCTACAAGGCTACAATGATTGAGGGCTAAAATGTTCTGGGTTCAAGTCCACATTAGCAGCCTAAATTTGCATAATGTATTTCTCTTTGAGCCTGATGTTTTAAAATTTGAAACCTAGCTTAAATATTAAAACAATCCACAAAAAGTCCTTGACACACTAGTCAGTGATTGTCATTTTGAATATATTTTGTTTTCATTACACTAAACAATACCAAAAGGTAGAAACATAACGGCTTTTGATAATAAAGGAATCAATAAGCCTTTCTCTTCTTTCCTGTGAATGCACTTAGTAGCCAATATTTGACATTAAATGAAAGCGTCCATAAATTTTTTAAAAAAATAAAATTGTGGTCAACAATCCAGTTGTGGTTGACTGACCAGGACTAGTTGAAATGTTTTTCTCAATACATAATCTTGTGATGGCTCCACACAAATAAGAAAAATTGTCATCCATTCACATAATAAAATGACTGTGTCATTGGTGATGCCCAAACTTGCCTGTAAGTTTCCCTGTCAATCTTATAACAGGAGGAGGCAGTTGGCCATCCATGTAGACACCTTCCAACTAGCCTTCACTTACTCACACTTGCTAATGTGTATCTGTCAGCAAATACTTATACTTCATGAGAGAAGGGAGCCTTAAAGTACATGATTATGAGAAGTATTTCTTTAAAAAAGTCTCTTTGAAGAGAGGTCATCTGTAAGTGCAAATTGTATAACTTGTTTCAAACATATGTATGTTTATTTTTTAGCATTTGATATGGACATATTCATTGAGGGAGACAATATTATTATTAGGAATACAGGCTTTTTATAAGCACTCAACTCCACTATGCAAATGTAACTGCTATTAACCAGTATTAATGGAAACTACGATAGCCAGTATTAATTGTCAACTTGACAGAATCTAGGATGACCCGAGACATGGACCTGCAGGTATCTCCATGGGAGACTGTCTTGATTGTATTAATGGAAGGAGGGAAGAGCTGCCTGTTATGTGTGGCATCGTTCCCTGGCTGGGATCCTAGACTATGTGACTAAAGAAAGGCAGTTGAGCATGCATTCATCTCTGGTAGCTGATTGGCTTGTGGATATAAACTGAAAACTCCTATTCATTGGAGGGGTTGGAGAGAGAGAGAAGAGAATGGGGGAAATGATATGGTTATATTTTATTTTATTTTATTTTTATTTATTTATTTATTTATTTAGTTAGTTAGTTAGTTAGTTAGTTAGTTAGTTTTTCAAGACAAGGTTTCTCTGTGTAGTCCTGGCTGTCCTGGAACTCACTCTGTAGACCAGGCTGGCCTCAAACTCAGGAATCCACCTGCCTCTGCCTCCTCGATTTTTCTTTCTTTTTACATAAAAGACAGATGAATTGAACTTCATGTACACCTCAAGGGATCCACCACTGAGTTACATCTCGAAAGTAATACTTTTTGTTGTGTTGAGTGTTTTATTCTTATTTATGTGTATTGTGTGTGTATATGTGTGTGTGTGTCATGGGTGTGGTGGTGCTCACAGAGGCCAGAAGAGGGCGTCAGATCATCTGGAACTGAAAGTGTTGCAGGACCAAAATAGGTGCTGGGACCTGAGCTCAGGTCCATGTCTGTAGCTCCATGATATGTAATTCTTTTGTTTTGTGTCCATACAATATATTTTAACCACTTTTCTCCCCAGTGGAGTGTCATTGGACATATCAATTACAGTCCAGTGCAGGCACCATGCCCAGGCTTAGTAGGCCAACAAAAAATGAACTTTATGGATTTTCATTTGCTTATTTTCATGGAACTTTAAAATTTAATTTTGTTTTGGTTTTGTTTTTTTCTGCTTGTTGTTTGGTTGTTTATTTTGAGGCAGTCTTATGATATACTTTTGGATGGCCTGGAACTCAGCAGGTTGACCAGATTGGCCTTGAACTCACAGAAATCTGTCTGCTTCTGCCTCCAGAGCTAAAGCCCAGTTTATAATTCCTGATTTAGGATTCTCTCCCTCAGAGCCCTGCATGAGTTACTCTGGATATGTTGTTTTTATGTTTTGCTATGCAAACTGAGAGAATTTAAATTTAACTTTATTTTTAAGTAAACTAACTTTTTTGAATCTCTATTTTTCTCTATGTTTTTATTATAACCTAGAGTGTGGAGATTTCAGGCAATGTATACCTTCTTTTGTTTTATTTGCTTTCTTTTCTTTTTTCATTTTCTTTTCTTTTTAGGGGACAGTTGGCATACATTTTATAATGTATTTTTTACTCTTAGAAGTTTAATGCAATTACATTATTCTCCCCTTCCCTGTCCTTTTTCTCACCCCTCCCATGTACCCCTACCCTTGTTCCCCAATTTTACAACCTCTATTTCTTTCACTGTTACTACATATGTACTTAAATATATAAATACAGCCTGCTCAGCTTACATAATATTACCTGTATACATACGATTTCAGGGCTTTGTAATCCTGTAATTTTGTATTCTTGGCCTTCTGCATTTTATTTATGTCTGGCCGATGAGAAATTCCCACATATGTGTGGTGTGCTATATAGGTATGATGACATCTCCTAGAAATGTCAATGTGTACTTTCTTAAGGAAAATTTTCTTCTGTGATATATTTGGGTATGCATTTATCTATATACTAGTTTTCTACCCTCCCACTGCCATATTCTCAGTTTGCTTACTACCCTACACCTTGAAAAACTTACCTTTGTAACCCTGTAATTTGGTATTCTTGGCCTTTTGCATTTTATTTATGTCGGGCCAATGAGAAATTCCCATATATGTGTGGTGTGTGTGTGTGTGTTTGTATGTGTATGTATGCATGTGTGGGAGTGTTGGTGTTGGAGTGGGTCATCTCTAGTAATTCTGATTCTAGATCCTTCCTCGGCCCTTTGTGGTTTCCCTCCACCTTCTCCATCTTGCTGTGTACATACTTTCATTTAAAACCTTCAGTTATTCAATTTCCTGTCAGAAAATATTTACTTATTTTTTAAATAATAATTTCATCTTATTTTTTCTGTCTTTTCCTCCTCGTACTATGAAAATATGTCTGCTATGTCTTTGGATAAAGGCTCTTTAGCACCTTCGCCTGAGGTATTATTCTGACTGCCATGGCTTTTAGTATCTGGGTATTGATTGCTTCCTCAGTTCTCCTTTCTCTTTAAAGGCCTTGTTATCTCAACTTGTCAGTTCTCACAACTGTCAAAGTCACGTGATTCTTTCCTATAGTGCTAGGTTGCCAGGTGTTTACTGAGATTCCTTCCTCAGGGACGTATGTGATCATCTCCAAGGCAATCTCAACCATTGTATTGCTTTTCTTTATGTTTACTTTGTTTATTTGTTGAAAGAGAAGGCCTCACTACATCCAGGCTGGCTTGGAACTCACTGTCACTTAGGTTGGCAGCAATTCCATGTCTGCCTCCTGAGTGCCTCCTGTGTTACTGACAGATTCTCTTTCTCTCTTTCCGTAGGCTCTTGTTTTCTGTGTTTTTCCTGGACCCAGGTACAGATTGGACAACTCCACTGCAGCCTGCTCACCTGTCCACCTTTCTTCCCCACGTACTCTTCAGAGTTTACTGATGGAAACACTGACAGAGAGCGTCTATCGTGGAATGCACCCCTTGATGGGTAGCATGAGCCGCTCAGCACTTCACTATGACAGGCTCTTTGTACTACAGTAATAGAACCATATTAAGTATGAAATCTTCGTCTACTTTTTTTCAGGGCATCTCTTTTTCAAGACAAAAACCCGTGTGTGATGTAGCAAGAATTCTTGTACCACAAGGGCTAAGGGTTTAGGTGTTATTCCATTGGTGACAAACTTCCATTCCCCCTCCCCCCAAAAAAAATCCAAAAACCCAAAGGAAATTGAAAAACACCCTAATTTTTAAAAATGCATTTGACACATCTAATAGATCCAGTGTAGCCTAAATGAGCTTATACACTTGCATTAGCTTACACTTAGACAAAAATCATGTAAGCCAGAGCCCATTTGATAAGTATTGAATATTCATTCAGCTCACTGATGACTGTATTGAAAGAGAGAACAAAGAGGCTAGAAGGCATGCTTTCACATCATTGGAGAGTTTAAAAATCAGAAATTATGCTAACTAGGTATTAAGCCAAGTACAAAGTGCATAGGTTTCTTTGTTAAAATGACAGTATCTCCACTGACAACTGTGTGTGATTCAAACGAATTTCTCTGTGCCTCAGTTGTCCTGAGTGCAAAAGTAGAAAAATGAAGAGGAATGCATTTTTTTATTTGTGTTTGCTTGTAATACAGGTCAAATAGTGAGTGCAAACCAGCTTGTAAAGGCTGTGCCTGGCAATATTACAGAACTGTCACCAATGCTACTATGAACCAGAGGAGACCTGAGCTCTATATAGCTAAATGCTAAGACCTTAGTGAGAAGTCTTGAGAATTGTAGTTTTTGCTATTGTTTAAGTGTTCAGTGTCTTGTTTGTCATTCACAGAGAAGGTTTTAAGAAGTCTCCAGGGCATCTTCAGACTTTCACATCAGCTGGCCCTACCCACATGGGTGGTACTTTCCAGACATTCTGCAGATTTCTTTTTCTTTTCTTTCTTTTTTCTTTCTTTTTTTTTTTAACTAAAGGCATTTTGAGTAAGTTGCTGACTTGTTGGAAGCAAACATTTCAACATATGAAACCTCACATCACAGTTTATAACCCTGAATATATCTCAATCTGGTGAGAAGATGAAGGAAAATGTAGAGAGTGTTTAAAAAAAAAAACAAAGCTGATTGAAACATCATGTGTGTAGAACTGGTCCCATTCTCTCTGGGTACCAACCGATAGCCTAGAATTGACCTCAGCCCTGACACTGACTCACTGAATGCACACAGTGAGGATAAGCCACACAAATGAAGGGCTCTGCACCACAGAAATGCTTCTACTTCCATCACCAACCGTAGATCTCAAGTGCGGACTATTCTGACCAACTAGATAGATGTGTATCTTTTGCCTAATAATTTGTGAAACGTCTCACAAGGCAGAAAAAGTGTCTTGCTTGCTATTATTAATTTATTATACCAGATACAACCCAGCAACAACCACATGCCTGAGAGGCATTGAGGCAGGGTGTAAGGTGTGTGTGTTGGGGGGAGGGGAGGTTCATTAAGCCTCTCTTTTCTTCTCTAATACTCCCATATCCCAGCCCCTAGGTATGTTCACTGACCCAGACCTACTTTAAAATAGGTTGTCAGAGGTTTTATGGGGCTTACTTATTAAATATAAGAGGTCACATTAAATCACTGGTGGATGGTGATTAGGTCAGTCTTCTGAACCTTAAGCTCAGGAAGATGGGCTGAAAGTCATTCCTTCACCAACCAGCTTCTATAAAGTTACTTTATTAACATAAACTCAGATGTAATTGAAAAAATATTATTATGAATAAATAACAGAAGCTTTTCTCACTTCAACGTTCAAAAGATTCTTTCCTAAATGAGAACTACTTTTAAAAATGCTGCACCTCTTTAGTGTGTGTGTGTGTGTGTGTGTGTGTGCGTGTGCATGTGTGTGTGTGTGTGTGTGTATGGAAGTCAGAGAACAATTTTCAGAAGTTAGTTCTCTCCATGGATCAAATGCAAGTCTTCAGGCATGGCAGCATTTACCCATTGAGCCATCTCGCACACCCCACTCAAAAGTTTCCAAGGATTTTTACCTGTTCTATGTCTGAAGCTGGGGACAGGAACTACAAGCACATTTTCAAGTCTGTCCCTGAATCATATAGCCTTCTACTCCTGTGAAAGAGCAGCATCACCACGTGATCTGGCAAACTCTACACATCCTGGGTCCAAGCTTCTGATCTGCTTCCTTGAGTTTAACACAGCTCAGGCTAGCTCCAGGGTGGTTAGGAGAACGATAAAGGCACAGACTATACTTGCCTTAGGCAACACTAGAGCAAGTGAAACCACCGTTTTCCCTTTTATCTCCTTGAGTTGTACAAGCTTTTGTAAAGCAGCCGAAAGAAAAGGACAGAGATGAAAAATGGCCTCTAAAGACTGCTATTGATATTATGTGTATTTTTAATCCACACTTTCATGTCCTGGAGTTTCTAACACTGCCTTTGATCATTTGAAGTTCCAGTAAGAAAGTTTTAATAATGTAAGAAAAAAGAAGAGGAGAGAGAGAGAGACGGCTTGGCTATAAATAGTTGCTCTTGCAGAGGACCCAGGTTCAAATCTTAGCACTCCCAGTGCTGACACAGTGGCTCACAACCATCTGCAACTCCAGTTCTAGGGCATCTGAATCCCTCTTCTTGCTCCTCTGGGTACCATATAATAAAAGGTAATTTGAAGCAATATTAAAATATGAATTAGTAAAACTACTTCTAAAAGTAATTTGTCTACCAAGCTGTCTACACTAATACTTATACTTGCTTTTCCAGATTAAACTGCCAAGTTTCATGCTCTCCCTCTGTATACAGATTTACAATGTGGAGTTTGACCTAAATACTGATGAAGAAAATGTTCTAGATACCAAAAAATCTTCAAGGCTAAGACAAAGTTATTGTGGTTGTATCTGAAAGCATGTCAATAATGTAAACAAGCCAGATAATTTAGTGAATATCAATTATACAGATTCAAAATTGATATGGGCATAATCCTTTCTGCAGTATGATTTTCCACTGTGAACAACGATCTGGGCTCTCTAAAGGGACTGAGCTTGTTACCACAACAAATGAACCCTAGGAACAATTCAGTAAGCAAGAGTGTGTGTGCTGTCTCTGATATCCTACCCAACAGCCAGTGATGCCATTGTGTTGTATAGTTTTACAGTTTAATGTGCAATGCCAAACTGAGAAATATTTTAACAATTCAGAGAGTGAATAGTGATCTTCTTCATTGTGACTGTTGTAGGTGGAAGTTCAGTGGCATCTTCAAAAGGAGTTTATCTTTGGTACTGTTTCTTAAGTCTCCAAAACAAAACAAAGCAAAACAGGTAAGACATCAGACGCTGAGTGTGGGTGTCTCCTTGTGTGTTTTCCCTAGAGTAGAAAATACGAATATTGTTCTAAAACTGAAGAACAGAGAGGACCACACATGTCAATGAAAGCAACATCAGAGACGAAAATAAAACTAATTGTGTTTGCAGAATTCTTTCCGGCAATGCGTACTTTGAAGAGGAAAAGCAGGAACTTTCATGTGTGAGTAGCTACAAGGACAATCATGTCTTCAGCCAATAGGCAGATGTTAACTCTGCCATGTTTCCTTTCCAGAGCAGTGGAAGAGCAAGTTTTTTGGTTCAGAGTTAACCCATACAGGAAACAATTGTGCTTCTGAAGATGAAAGCCTGTCAGAGGTCCTGGGAATCAGCCAAAAACCACTAATGTCTCTGACAGGAAGCACTGGATAATTTTTTTAAAAATGCAAAGAATAGAGATATAATCCTCAGGTTAGTTAACTGATCTTTTGAAAAGAAAATGTAATATATACATAAATATATAAAACCTTGAGCCTCCTAACATTTAAGAATAAAGAATTTAATCTAGTGGCATTTATTACTTACCTAATTGGAAAGCAAGTATGAGTGTCACAATAATACAATTACCTTTAAAGTGATATTTTTAAATAAGATGTGACAAATTTTAAGGGAAGGCCTAGAATTGTCTAGAGTACTGAATGTAGGAATAAGAGTTCTATATATTATTTTATGCTACTTTAATATGCAGTTTGTTAAACATTACACATAATTTTTAAGAGCTGATCCTACATTTTTCTGTCATGCTTAAGAATGCATTTCTTTGTAAATTTCTCTTTCTTTCTTTCTTTCTTTCTTTCTTTCTTTCTTTCTTTCTTTCTTTCTTTCTTTCTTTCTTCCTTTTCTTTGATTTTTCGAGACACGGTTTCGCTGTGTAGCCCTGGCTGTCCTGGAACTCACTCTGTAGACCAGGCCGGCCTCAAACTCAGAAATCTACCTGCCTCTGCCTTCCAAATGCTGGGATTAAGGGCGTGTGTCATCACTGCCTAGCTTGTAAATTTCATAAAATAGAAATGTGAAATTTCTATGTCATTATTTGCCAACTGTTTCTAAAATTTATTAAATCTCAATAATTTAAAACACAAACTAATTTATGTTTGTAATCTCATTTTATTTTATCTTCTTCATCACATATTTTTAAATACACTAGTACTGGAGTGGCCACTATGACAATAACCCCCCCCCCCCAAGCAAACTGATCTTTGTTTTTTTATTGTGGATATATATATAATATATATTGATACATTAATGTTGTGATATATTTTACATATAATGTTAAAACATTATGTAACTGTAAATATATTTATCATTTCACTGATTTTTTAAGGCACAGTTCAATGATTTACAAATATTACACAACCATGAGCATTGTCTACTTCTAGAACTTTCATATCCTTACAAACAGAAAAAGACACTAACACATTTAAGTCTCCATCCCCAGGCAATCGCTGGTTTATTTCCTGTAATAGAATTTTACTATTCTAGGTACCTAATGTAAGAAGGATCATGTAATACTTGTGTTTTTGCATTTATGGCAACTAGTATAGTTGCCTCAAGAGTCACCATATTGTACAATTATCAGAATATACTGATATCACATCAACAATTTAAATGAGTCAGATAATTGGTTGAATATCAGTTATAAAGATTCAAAATTAATATGGAAATAAATCATGTACACCATAGGATGATTTTCAGGTGTGAATAAAATGCAGAGGACTTAGTGTACCACCACCACCACCACCAACTGAACACAAGTGTATTGTTTGTATGTATATATACATATGTGGGATCTAATACTGAGCTACAGCCTCAGCCCATGCCACTTTTAAGTCCAGGTCTTCCTGTATTGTCCAGGTCGACCTCTATCTTAAGATCTTCATACCTCTATTTGCCAGACTGCTGGAATTACATATATGTGCCACAAAATTCCATTCTAATTCCACCTAGAATGTCATTCATCATTTTAATGTTGAATAATATCCCCTATAATCTAGTGATGGACTTTTGGATCATTCTCACTTTTTAACTAATTGTTATCATATTTTTTTCTTCCTTCTTCCCCAGTCATAAAGAAATCATTTAATGACTATGAAGAAACATTCTTTTGCTATTTTAATTTTTACCTCCTCAAAGGCTAATGATGTTCAACATAGATGTCTATTCTATTGGACCTTTGCATATCTCCTTGGGAGAAAAGTCAATTCAAATCTTTTTGTTGTTGTTGTTTTGTTTTGTTTTGTTTTTCTAGACAGGGTTTCTCTGTGTAGCCCTGGCTGTCCTGGAACTCACTCTGTAGACCAGGCTGGCCTCGAACTCAGAAATCCGCCTGCCTCTGCCTCCCGAGTGCTGGGATTAAAGGCGTGTGCCACCACTGCCCAGCTCAAATCTTTTACTCAGTATTTTACTGGGTGTTTTTTGCTGAAAGTTGGTATTCAGTATTCAGAATATTAACCCCACATCAGATGGAGGCATTATAAATTCTTCCCTATAATTTTATGGGAAGTGTATCATGTTTTGAGGACGTTGTTCTTGCAGGTGGTGGCATTTTGGAAGCTTTGGATATTTTCAGAAGCGGGGCCTGGCTGACGAAAGTGTGTCTCTGGTGATGGGACTCCGAAGAATACACCCACATCTTGGTTTCGGCTTTGCTCTGTGCTCCCTGACCCTCTGTACCATGAACAGTGTCTGCTTCAGGTACAACCCCCCATGATGAGAGACTTCCCTCCATGTTTTCTACACCATAGTTGACTGAACAACGAGTCAAAATGGAACACCGCTCCTTTAACTTGTTCTGTCAGGTTCTGTATCATAGAAAATCAAAAACATCAAATGTCTTCATCCTCACATTATGTAATAATTTGGCTTTGTTTGTTTGTTTGTTTTCTCTCTCTTTCTCTTGAGAGCATCCTTTCATGCAAGAAACTCTTTAATTTTGCCTAAATCCATTGCCTTTTCTTACAGCTGCACCTTTACTGTCACATCCAAGAAAGTGTGCCAAAGGCTATGCCATAAAAGCGTTTCCCAATGTTTCATGAGACTTTTACATTTTAAGCCTTGTGTTCAGGCCTTTTTTCCTCTCAGTTGATTTTTGTGTATGGTGCCCAGGGGACACATACTTTCTTTGTCTCAAATGTGAACATCCAGTGCGGGGCGCCGCCTCGTCGAAAAGGAGAACGCCACCCTTCAGGATTCTTCTGGCAGCATTTTTATTACAGCTCTTTTAGTGTTACAGCTCTCTTAGATGGTAGTGAGGCAAGGGACCCCAAGCCCCAAAAGCTTATGGCTTATATAGAGCTTTAGGAGACGTGCCTTACACTCATTGGCTCTTATGATGTCGCCAAATTAGCATACTGGTTTTCGCGCCTTGCGCAGGCGCACATTCAAGCAAGGCTCGCAAGAAGAACCAGGAAGCAGGAAACCGGCGCCATCTTGCGATGGCGGACGCGGCTCCTAACAATCCAGTTTTCCCAGAACCTTCTACGTTCACCGTCAAGACTGGAAAGCGAGGTTTACATGCTCACACTGTCCATGCCGCTTTTGGATGTAGTGGACTCAATGTCAAGATCCCCTTTCCTCACTGGATGGCCTTCACACTTCTGTCAAGCTCACAGCTCCAGACTGGAAGGCTACTTCCTACCCTTGTTGCCATCGGGCAGTGTACCATGCTGCTTTCCTTTCCTTTTAAAAAGATGTTTTTATTCTTGTAAGTTGATGGCCAATTTTGAAATCAGGAAACTAAGATTTCCAACATGGTTCTTGTTCCCAAGATGGTTTTGTATATTCCTGATCCTTTTCTCTGGAATAAAACTTTTAGGGTAGATTTTTAAATTTCTGTGGAGGACACCCTCGAGACTTTGATGGGCAATTGGCTGAATCTGAAGGTTACTTTGGCTGATATACCTGTTTAAACAATACTGCCTTCCAATATTTGGCCATGAATGTATTTTTATTTACTTATATCTCTTAAAATTTATTTCTAATTTTTTATATTTCCCAGTGTACAAGCTTCTTACTTCCTCATTTAAACTTATTTCTCAATATTTTATTCTTTCTAATATTGTTACGAATGAGATTAATCTTTAGGTCGATGTTGGTAAGTAAAAAACCTAACTCCTTTTGTTTATTGATTTTTGGATCCTGGAACATTTCCAGATCCATTTATTAGCTATAACAAAAGGGTATGTGTGTGTGTGTGTACACACCTGAATGTATCTTAAGCACTGTTCTGTTGCTGTGAAGAGGCACCATGACCAAGGTAACTCTTATAAAGGAAGCACTTAGCTTCAAGCTTGCTTACAGTTTTAGAGGGTTAGTCCATGATTATCATGGCAGCAAGCAGACAATCATGGTGCTGGAGCTTTAGATCTTGATCCATAGGCAGAAGGGAGAGAGAGAGGGAGGAGGGGAGGGGGAGGGGAAGGAGAATGGAGGGGGAGGGGGAAGGGTGAGTGCGAGGGGGAAAG
>NW_021604636.1:15027324-15030653 GCF_004785775.1 Grammomys surdaster | reverse complement strand
AGAAACAGAGAGAGAGTCAGAGAGAGAGAGAGAGAGAGAGAGAGAGAGAGAGAGACTGGGGCCTGGCATTGGCATTTGAAATCTCTAAGTCTACTCCCAAATGTAACACCTTGTTTTTCAAGGCCAAACCTACAAAGCCACACTTCTTAATCCTTTAGAAACCATTTACCAAACCCAGACTAAGCATGCAATTATATGAGTCTCTGGAAGCCATTCTTATTGAAACCACCTTACTTAGGTCTCTTGCTTATGCTGTGTGTATATATTTAGGGTCTTCTACATATGCTGGCAGGACACAAGCATCTGTGAACAGAGGTAAGTTCTCTTCTCTAATTCGGATGCCTTCCTTCTTTCTTCCCTCCCTCCCTTTCTCCCTCTTTCCTTCCTTCCTCCCTCCTTCCCTCCCTCCCTCCTTCCC
Source organism: Grammomys surdaster (assembly GCF_004785775.1). Taxonomy (NCBI): domain Eukaryota; kingdom Metazoa; phylum Chordata; class Mammalia; order Rodentia; family Muridae; genus Grammomys; species Grammomys surdaster. Next base: position 15,030,235 of record NW_021604636.1, on the reverse strand, counting down.
TTCCTTCCTTCCTTCTTGGTCTGGTTAGAACTTCTAGAACTGTGATGAAGAGACTGGGGGACCTTTGTCAGTTGTCTTATTTTAGGGAATCGCTTTAATCTTTCACCACTGACTATGATGTTAACTGATGACAAGCTTACCCTTGAATCACTTTAAGCTCTACCAGGGACTAGAGGAATTGGTTTGCACTAAATCAGATTCTAGTGTGTGTGTGTGTGTGTGTGTGTGTGTGTGCTTGTATGTGTGTGCATGAGTAAGTCTAAAGCCTGCATGGTGAACAAATCACTTTATACACTAGTGTATTAAATAATTTATGGAACAATGTTGCTACCATAACTGTGATCATAGAATAAATATTAAGCATTAAATATGTTTCAAGGTATACATTAAAGCCTTACTATTTAATTCTCAGAGACCAATGCCAAGAATTCCAACCATTTTTCTCACTAGAAGAAACAAGATGGTCTATTATCTTTATTAGCTCCTTGAGACTTGAAATGAGATAAAAAGGACTCTGGGGTTTTCTGTCTTTATCTACCGAATTCTTAGATACACTACTGAAGAGTTCAAGATAAGAGTACGTTGTCCTGTAAGAACAACCAAGTAATTTCCCTAGCCAAAATATGGAGTTGCTAAGAGTCTACTCCTGGATCTAAAAATGTGCCAGTCTATGCATCTTAATTGTTTCCCATTCTTTCGTTAACTACCAGTCATCAGACTGGATACCAGAAACACATTTGCCGAAGAACTACAGATGTCAATTTAAGATCAATGACGTGCTATTCAAAAGGGGGCACAGAGCACAGTGGGAGTGTCTAATTGGCAAAGAGACATTGTTAAATGCTTGGGAAGAGTTTTCTTTTTCTTGACACTAAACATAGTAGGAGCAAAATGTAGTCAAAATGCTTGTAGCAAGCTCGGAATGTAGCTATTATTATATCTGCCTCTGAGAAGAAAGAATGAAATCTCAGGTGTACCTACCCATGATACAGATAAATGAGCCTGGATCTGACCCTGTGAATCTGTGATTTGTACATCCAGTGTGCATCCATGATACCAGGTAATTCTATGAATCCCTCACTTACTTTGGTGAGTTGTGTATGCACGCCTGTCTACCCAACTAGAGTTCTACTACAGAATGTGAACTGAATTGTGTGTAGACCATGCAACACAGAGACTTAATTATATAACATCGGTCTGAAATTTGACTAAACAATGGAAGTATATTAGCTAGATGACAATAATCTATTCTGTACTGTTCATTTTCCGAAAGTGTGTTTTTAGAGACAAATGATTTGGGAGAACTTTTAGTGAAAGTGTGAACTGATGTTGTTTCTTCCTTCCACCCCTGCCCCCTCTTCAATAGTTGAAGTACTTATTTCAAATTTGTTCCCTGGAACACAGGCTGAATAGTCATTTTTCCTATTCTTTAAAAATGAGCTTCATGGCCTATAGGTATTTGATTATCCCTTTGTGTGTTTGCTGGGAAAATCAAAGGCAAAATTATGGCCTAAAACAATCAGGGCTTTGAGTGACTGGACTTGGTTCCATTTCTTTTCTCTATATATTTATTTCATTATCTTGTTTGTTATGAATTATCTTTAATCCTTCTTGGCATATGGCAATGTATAAATGAATAAATAATACCTTCAGAGAGCTCATGAGATAATTCAGATCTGTTCTTTGAACCAAAATTCCATAAATTGGATTCAGTTAGTTTATTTTTAGGACTGAAATTGCACAAATCTGATTCCTTTATGATCCTAATTTCAATTTTTAACCTTATTGTCTAGAAAAACTAAGGGAAGTCATCCAAGAGGAAATAAGACAGCCAAAGACAGAAGTGGCACATGCCACCCAGAGCTACAGATGCAGTGTGTCTCTATGAAAATGATAGCCATGATGCTGATGCTGAGGAAGGGGGGTTGTAACATTGTGATGAGGATAGAGCCTGCAAGACCTCTGTCTCCAGAGCAAATGGTTCTGTCATCCAATTCCAGATTCATTGCCAAGTGCCAAAATTGACTGGGTGAGTAAAGGCAATAAAAAATGAACTACATGTGTGGTGTGACAGACAAAAGGGGAATGAGGAAAGGAGACCAAGTTGGCATGGTGACAGAGGGCGGGAGACAGAAGGGACGGCAAGACATCTGCTCATCACACTAGAATCCCAGGAGACTTTGCTTTCCTCTTCCTCTCCTAACAGAAGTATACAGTCTATCCAACGTTGGTCCCCAGCAGATACCCGCAGAGCAGCTGTGTGTCTGGCCTTTGCATATCCTAAAATTTGGCCTGTGTCCCTACCCTTACATAGGCCAGTATGTGTTAAGAGTCCCAAAGTGATTCTCTTTCAGATACTCAGGTACTTTTAAATCTTAAATTGAGAGTCACCAAGTTTTACAAACCACCATCTCTTACTGGAGATGTGTGACTCAGTCTAAGCCAACTACAAACGGGACTTCCATAAGAAACCTGGAGGGAAGTTAAGCTGTTAAGACAGATGCTAGATTTTTTTTGTGTGTGGTCTTGGCAAAGCATGACAGTTTGAAATTACAGTATTCTCTTGACAATGACATTCTTTCAGAATCACCCAAGGCAGCAGATAGTCCCAGTTTGAAAGAACACTTGAGTGTTATGCAAATATTTCCTCTAGACTAATTTCTCTGTGTAATTTTGTACACTGACACAGACATCTGAAACAAAGAAAAAGTCATGAGATTGGAGAGATGGCTCTGAGGTTAAAAGGACATACTGCTCCCTCAGAGGACTGGAGCTCAGTTCCCAGCACCCACGTTACATGGCTCACAAAAGCCTGTAACTCCAGTTCAGCCCTCAGTGTTCATATACCCACACATAGACAACACCACACACACACACACACACACACACACACACACACACACACACACAC
>NW_021604636.1:15020697-15027314 GCF_004785775.1 Grammomys surdaster | reverse complement strand
CACACACACACACACACACACACACACACACACACACACACACACACACACCTGCCTATTTTAAAAGGTCAAGGTTTTCTTTAATGGCTTTTATATTAACATGTGTACAAGCCATCATCCTTATCTCGTGGAAGACTCAGCTTGATTCTTCAACAAGCTCATACAGAGCCGTTCTTAAAGAGAGAGTATCAGTTACTAGTTTCCACCAAACCAAGTTACTTCCAAGGCAAAAGGAGATAGAAGGAAAACATGAATAAATCAACTGAGGAAAACCTCTGCTTCATCCACCCATCCATTTATTCTCCACCCAGTAAGCTGTCATGCAGTGAGCATGAGAGAGATGGTAACATCATAAGCAGGAATACAGCTGAGTGGCAGTCTTCCACCTCCAGTCTGACTGGCTCTGTCAGCAGATACTGGGATGAAATTTGGGCACAACTTGAAGAACTTCAGGAACGTTTTCAATCCCTTGTAAGTTGCCAATACAAATAGTTCTTAAAGATATACTATGTTTTACTTGTCTGATTTATTCTTTTATCTTGAATTCTTTTCTATTTCCATAGAAAGCTGTCTCAAACACCCGAGATGACTCTATGCTGTAATGGAATCCAATGGTTCTTATTTATATAGCACACATTGAATTGCACAAGCATGCTTTTCATAAAGAACGCCTGCATATTTCAGGGTAAAGGATATTCTTTTGTTTATTATGCAAATATGGCTAAGCATTAGAGGCAAACACTGGCCCTGGTGCTGGCTACAACTACCTTCATTTGTTTAACAGTTTTGTGGGCATTTTTTTTTAATCACACAAATTTTGAAGATTTCGCAAAGAAATTCGGACTTAGAAATTATAGTTCTTAAGAATTATGCCGGGCGGTGGAGGCTCATGCCTTTAATCCCAGCACTTAGGAGGCAGAGGCAGGCGGATTTCTGAGTTCGAGGCCAGCCTGGTCTACAGAGTGAGTTCCAGGACAGCCGGGCTACACAGAGAAACCCTGTCTCGAAAAAACCAAAAAAAAAAAAAAAAGAATTTAAGCCATCTTTTATTGTGAAAACATCTTGAATTTTTAACTTTGTAAAATGGAATCTATGCATTTTGTTTAGCCTCAACAGTACCCAAGACTCCATGAGAATGTTATCAGAGAAGTGGAACTATGGAGAATTATACGTAGTAACAGAAGCAGTTACACTGGGCTAAAAGAATAAGACCATCAGACTATGATAGAAAAACAGACATGACTAAAAATGATAGACAAGCTAGCCAGAAAAAAAAAAAACCCTCATTACTGTGTAATTATCTGTTACCGAAGAATGTGGTGCGGTGCTTGTGGTTTCTGGTAGGCTTGTTTGAGGCATGTTTGTCTGCAGGGTTGGATCAGACTGTAGGTGGGAATGTGAAGACAAAGAAAATTAATCCATTCTGTGAAGGCTTCTGTGTCCTAAAAGTTTCCAGTTGGATCGCCTAGTTGGCAGCTACAGAAGCTACACACATTTGTGAAGAGGGAAGAAAACAAAAGAAAACTGTCTCCATGCTATTTCCTCCCAAGGACAATGTGGGATGTTCCCAGCCTGGGGTATGGCAACCGAGGCCTAGAAGGGACCTTACTTTGAAACGCTTCATCAGCCTCTGGACAGCGGATTCTGCCACTGCCCTCAGGGCCCTGACTGGTTTTCAGGCCTTCACATTGGCAAGGTTTTCTTTAAAGCCACTTTTATTGCACCTACATTCTCTGTGAACTTTTCTTACTTATTCACTAAGGAAAAATGCTGAGTATACTCCCTCCCAGTTGAATAATGACAACTGATCAATAACACTGTGCCGTGAGTCACCTTGAATAGCAAGTATTACTTCATTGTCTTCCCACAAATTCACACAAATTACAAGAAGTCAGGAATGGAGTTACTCTTCATATTTAGAATATGTCCATTTTCCCCAGCTGTCTCACTATCAGGTCGATTCTGAAACCTTTCAGTCTCCTTTTATGTGAGAGACCTGATTCTGTTGTCAGACCAGGTATTAGTAAGTCCCTTTGAAGAGCTTATGAAATATAAAGTCCTTCCAGAAATTACTTTCCTCACAATTCCACCCCAAGACTTACTATAGTTTAAAACGTAACTGTTTACTTTTTCATGGATTCACTTGAGGCCATATGAAAGCATCCTAGGCTTTTTCTTATTTTTCTCATATAATTAATTGCATTCATATTTCATTTTTTAATTGTTCAAATCTCTCACTCCTCAACATTGTGTTTAACTATAATGTGTTCTTAACCAAATTTCCTTCTCTTAACTTTGAATGAACAGAACCATGCTGTGACCTCCCTTTATACTTCAATGGGCTGATACTGGAAGGGAGAATAGAAAGAGTATTCCTAATATTGTACATATATATGTATATATATGCACATGTGTATGTATCTATATGTATATATCTATATGTTTATGTATATAAATATATATTTTCATATATATAGTTTCATATATATGTGTATATAAATACACACACACACACACACACACACACACACACACATATATATATATATGTATGACCCTACACTTTATAATATGGCATACCTCATAGAGCCAAATAGCAGAAACATTTAACCAAATTGGATGGACAATCAGAAAATATTTGGACTAGTCAGATTAAAGTTGAAATTTCAACTATCAGTATGAGCTTGTCATGAACCCTGGGCCAATCACAGGAAGACCAAATAGCATTAACAGCAGATGAGGCAGCATATGTAGCTGTCTGTCAGAGGCAAGAAGACAATGAGACAGGGCCCTGCTCTGGCTCTATGTTAAGTTTCATCCAAGCCAAGAAATGTAGAATATAGATTAAAACTTTATCATTTTATTTAAGAGAGGAAAGAAGTTCACACTATGGCTGTAGTAGAATATAAAGAATTTCATTTTACAGAATAATGGTCTATAACTTTAGGAGACCAATTATGATCCACTTGGGAGCTGTTTAGAAAGACCAGAGGATCCGTGACTCATGAGACTCGTGGGCTTAAAGAGTTTCAAGAACCTTCTGTGGCTGCAGCAGAGACTATAATGAAGAGGAAGCTAAACGGGAAGAAGAATGTGGTAGAGGAGGCTTGGCTAAGGAGCAGGGGCAGCTGGTCCTTACAGACCCTGCACTGGTTTCACCACGACTGTAACGGTTACGGGAAGTCACAGTTTTAGGTCAATTTCTGTTGCTGTACTAAGATAGGTAGTAGATTTCATGCATTCCTTCTCCAATTATTTCGACCATTCTCCATGAAACAGCAATTAAAAAAATCAACACAGTAATATATTTTCATTCCCATTTTTATGAGAAGAAATCCTTATTGATAACTCTAGTACATTTTCGATGGGAAAAACTACATGTAAGTTATCACCCATAAAGATTTTTCTTAGCATTTGTATTTGACAGGGTTATGTAGAACAGAAGTAACACATACATACATTATAAACTGGAATTTATTATTGGCTTGTAAGAGAGTAGCTTAGTAGTCCAACAGTAGCCATCTCCCTGCTGGAGGGACAGGGAGTCCAGTAGCTGCTCAGGCCACAGAGCGGCGTATCTCAGCAATCCCGTCCTGCTGCTGGGGGCCTAGAACTCCTTGTAGAGCAGCTGGTCTTCAGAGTCTGATCTCAGGAACAGCGATAGACACACACGTACAGTTGGAAGTGCAGGCAGCCAAACTCAAGACTGTATTCTGGAACTGTCAGTTTGAAAAGTGCTGCTGACTTTGAGGGTAGGAAACGCACCCTCCCCCAGTTAATCTCTGAAAATACCTTAATAGACTGGGGCAGAGGTGTGTCTCCTAGGTTGACTCTCCATATCATCAAGGAAGCAATTAAGACTCACTATTACAGCTTCTAATTGTGGAAGGCACTTAGTAGAGTGAGAAAAAAAAATAGAACATCAGGGGTCCATTGTCTGGAAACTCACCGTTTACGATTTTGTCTGTTGTCTTGAACAAGCTGCTATCTTCACTATGCCTTTTTCTACAGCCTGCTCTATCTGGTTGTAAAACTGGAGCCACCTCAGGAGACTAAGCAAGGTGTTTCACAAATTGAACGCTATTTTCGTTCTACCTCTCCAAGACTTCAGAGAAATGTCAAACATACCCATGCTATGAGAGGGATGACAGTCACGATTTTTTTTCTTAGATTTCGGGACTTTTTATGCAGCCACATCCAGACCTTTGTAGCTGGAAGAATGACTCAGCAAATCTGATTGCCTTCTTAAGACGAGAGGTGACCTATCCTTTCCCCCCCGGACACCCATTTCCTCATTAAATCAGTACTGAAGGAGCTCCCTATTATCTTCATACAAAGTTTCAGAGAAGATGGCAAGGTCCTGCCTTAAACTGTTGAGCAGATCTTAGGATGAGGACTAAGAGTCTGCCATAGACAGGTGGCTTTATTTGAGAAGTAAAGACATTTACATGGGCCTCTATTATGGAATTAAGGGTTTGGCTTGAACATCTGAATTCTGTCCTTTAGCACAATTCAACTGTCATTCTTATTTTGCTAGGTTCAACGGAGATCATATCGTATATATCAGTCTTCTGCTTTCTCCATCAGTATATATTCAGGTTCTCATGTTTGTCATTGAGAAGATGTTTTGTTCTTTTCATTACATGTTACGACCATCAGTTCCTTCTCCGTGCCATATATAGTATCAGGAGAATACTAAAACTCTCTCCATGCCTTTGTTTGCTTGGAGTGGGTTCTCACTATGTCGCCCCGACTTTCCTGGAACTTGTTAGGCTAGACTTGAACTCAGAGAGAGCCATCTGCCTCTGCCTCCCGATTGCAGGGACTAACGGGTACACCACCACATTCTCTATTCCCCAATCATCTCCATTTTGTCTCACTGAAAGTATCAGTTTTCATCAGAGGCACAAACATGTTCCTTTCATCAACAGGATTAGATGACAATTGTCTCTTGTTATCTTCTAAATCTTCAGATTTAAAATACCTATAGTCAACTACAATTCAAGAATATTACATGGTCAGTTTTAGAAACTAAACACTTTGTATATTTGTATCGGTATTCTGAGCCACTGACAACATCTCAAGCTATCTAGCTCTACCCAAACTGACAAGTGAGTTATTATTCTGTTCAGCTAGCCTGAGTTGTATACTGTACCCACCCTTCATCACTTATACCCACGTTGCTTTGCAAACAGATTGTAAAGGTACCTTTGTGCTTGTTTCCAATTAATATCTGTTTTATTAACAGTCCCAAAGTACAAAGGTGTTGATACTAGCAATTTTACTATAGTATATTATAATAGTTCTATTATCAGTTATTGTTAATAACCTCTTAATGTGCTTAAAGTAAACATTTTATTTTGCGTATATGATAAGTCAAGCCTATAGTGAGAATTTGGTGCTCTCTTTGGTTTCTGATGTCCATTTTGGGTCTTATGTGGGGATATCTCCTACAGATACACCTTCATAGTCTTAAAGAGGAAAAACATGTGTTAGGCAAGTGGGATCCTTTTCTTATCTTAATTGTTCCGTAATATGATCAAGAATCTTCAAGCTTTAGGGCATGAGTAGAGAACACCTACAACAGAGGTGCTAGAGAGGATTCTGTTTACGTGCTGTCAGCATTACCTGTCGTCTACCTTGTGATCTCAGCTATACTCTCTTCCTCACTCATCAGACTCTTGTCCACAGGACAAAGACAGTGTACTGGTTCTAACTTCCCAGAGCTGAACACAGTGTCTAAAACACAGGAAGGACTCAGAACGTATTTCCTGGCCACAAAAATGACTGGGTATACAGCAGCAAGAGGCATCATTCAAACAAGTGTTTTCATTGCCTTTACTTTCCATTCTCAGAAATATTCCACTGCTTTGCCAGTGGAGCCACATCTAGACGTTAAGAAACTCTGCATTTTTATCCCCAGCACATTGTGACAGGACCTCTTTTATTGCCACGGTCCTGGAGGATAGCTGTTCATGATTCTGAGGCCTGAGATATGTTGATGTCTCTGAGTGTAGTAACCTTGAGCAAGTCCTGGAAAGTTTTGAAGATTTTCTTCAGCCAGATCAGGAATTAGTTCCCCTCCAATGATCTATGCTTCTCAGGAGCAGAGCCAGAAAGGTCACTTACTCCAGAGGGATTTGGAGGGCACCAGTGCCTATGTAAATGAGGGAATATTTGTTAGGAATGGCACATAAAAGATCAGAGCATGGAATTTTTGTAAAATAGATGAGTTGGAAGAAAGAATTCCTAAGTCAAAAACTACATTCGTGGATAAATATCTGGCCATGAAAGTGGACTACTTAAACTTGTGCACTGTGAGTATTCAAAAGTATAGACTCATGTTTTAAGAAAAATGGCTTACATGTTTTAATAGAATTTAGCTTCTTAATGGAACTAATTAAAAGTAATAAAGGTTAAAATATCCCTGAGGCACTGACTTTTGATATCTCCATTTCCTACAAAATGTTTGCTCTTCTAAAAAAACTGAGTTAGCCCACAATATGTATCCTACCCTCCTGACTGACTCTTTCCTGCTGCACCGTCACTAATCATTTTATGACGTTGAACCTCTCTCTCTCTCTCTCTCTCTCTCTCTCTCTCTCTCTCTCTCTCTC
>NW_021604636.1:15006485-15020687 GCF_004785775.1 Grammomys surdaster | reverse complement strand
CTCTCTCTCTCTCTCTCTCTCTCTCTCTCTCTCTCTCTCTCTCTCTCCATGCCCAGGCCAAGTGTCATCCAGGTGTTGTGCTATGTCTAGCTGATCAACAGTGATCAACTGTTGAGCTCTTCAAACATCATGTAAGAATGATCATCGCTATGCCACAGTCAGTATGAATGGACATTTTCCTTACACAGAACATGGACTATTTTCCCTCAGATGCTCTATGCTTCTCAGGAGCAGGGCCAGACAAATCACCGACTGCAGAAGAATTTGGAGGACACCAAGAACTACGCACTGAAGGCCATGTGTGTTAAGAATGGCACATGAGAGATCAGTGGGTCAGACCCTGGGGAATTTGTGACAGTGTGTGAGAGAGGCCAGACAGATCTGGAATACTGAGAAATGACTGGCACACTGTTTTTATGAGTGGCCTGACTGAATCAATTTCATACTCAAAGTCCACCATGCCAAGGAAGCCAGAATTAAGGGGTAAAATATCAATAGAATATGTTTATCATAATTGTATTGGTTCTCATGGACCACCTGAGTGACTTAAAACAATGCAAATTCATGATTTTATCTTAAGAAAACAAAACAAAACAAAGTTCATGGTTCTTCTGCAAGCTCAGAGGAGAATTTCTTTCCATGACATTTCCAACTTCTAGGAGGCAACTGTGTTTTTTCAAATTCTGTCTTTTCATGGCCTCCCTTTTCTAGCATCAAAGCCCCCAGCACGACATTTTCACATCTCTCTCCTTCCATCTGAGGTTCTGATGTCATGCTGCCACTGGTTGACTCTGACTCCTCCTGCACAACTTTTATAATGAGCTGTGGCTCCATGAGACTCACCGAGCTATCCAGGATCTCAAGCTTGTTAACCAGATCCAGAGCCAGGGCCCTTTGCCATAGAAAGCCGCATTCACATCTAACTTCCATCAGATGGTAGGCATGATACGGAAGCCATTTTTAGCCAACTACAATACTTGGGGTTTGCTTAGTTTTATTTATTTATTTATATGAACAGTTCTTTTCATACTTTTGTATGAACAGTTGTGTCCATAAATATTACTTGCAGAGAAAGAAAAAGTAGAAAGAGAATTTATGTGGCTTGGTATTTGAAAAATGGTCAGAAGAGAGGGCAGAACTGTGTCTCTAGAGCTTGAGTTTTTAACAAGTCATCACCTGACTCTGGTGGGCATGACAGATAAAGGAATCGGTTTGTCAGACCTTCTGTCTCTACACCATTCACATAGATGCCTGAAAATTTTCAGAAGGATTTAAAACTGATAATAACAAAATTACACATTAGAATAGCATTATACAAATCCTATTACAGAATGAAGCGAAATGGGACTGTTTAGTAACATGCTCACATACTGCTGAGTCCCTTTGTGATAGATGCAATAACAGAACATCTAAGACGGAGTAATGTATAGATGAACAGAAATCTATTTTTCCTGGTTCTTGAGACTTATGAATCTAGACTCAAGGTACCAACATGTGGTAAGACCTTTCTTACTGCATTTCACAAGGGAGAAGCCGGAAGGACTCCAGACAAATTTTGTGTTTTCTCCTATCAGGAAAGCATAAGCGAATCCACATCTGGAAGACATTTTTATACTATTAATGTACCCACCAGAGTGGGTCAACCAAACTTCTCACCAAAAGACCCACACCTCACCAGCACCATATCACAATCAAATTTCCAGCATAAACTGTTGGGGACACACTCAGACCACTACAGCTGCTAAATGCTAATGGGCTGTGTATAAGGGACTGAAGTAGAGAGATGGGGCTGAAGTTGGGGAGGTAGCCACATGGGCACAAGCCTTTCCTATGCTTCCTTTGCCTGGGGGATTTCCAGGCCTAATAAGCCTCTGGGGGAACCACAGGGAGTACCTCCGATCCAGAGCACTAGCGAGAATTAGATCAGGAACTGACAATCCTGAAAACATCCTTTCTTTAATAGTTGAGGTCATTCATTAACTCATCACCTTACAGCCTACTGTAGCAGGTTTCAGTGTATATTGATGAATCAACCACAGTCTCCTGCTAAGTGTTAAGCATCTGAAATGGCCCTAGAGCAAGTACTGTCTAGGAAGGAGAGGACATATCCATCTGCAAAATGAGAAAATCGCTATTATAAGCTGACCCAAAAAAGTACAACTCAGTTTTTTGATTTCAGATAACTTTAAAACATAATAAAAGTCATATTGGCTGATTGCTTGTGTCAATAGACTATGTGTGAAGAAAGATGAATTAATAATGGTTATACATTAACTCTTGGACAGCAAATGAATAGAGATTAAGACAAAGCGAGTTGCATATTAGAAAGGCAAGGACAATGAAAGAAATGTACAGTCGTCAGGAAATACACAAGTGTCTTAAGAGGAGAAAACCCTCACCACACAATCCTGATGATAGCGTAGCAGTTAGCGCCTCAGTCTACTGATGGCAATTACTTACATTGGCCTGATCACTGTCAGTTCAGGAGAAGCCATTATATTGTTTGAACTCCCTGCAGTTTTCTATTTCCTTCCCTATTCTCTGAGACTGTGTCAGACTCCATGTAGGGAGTATCATACTCTCAGCTACTCTTCAACATTTAAAATAGCAACTTATTGAGAATGTGTCTTTGGAAAAATAAAAATGAACAAGGAAGCTTGCTCCTCTAACTGGATTCCTCAACATCAGGAACATGCAATAGACATCATGTGTCTAATGTATCTGATTGTTCCTAACACCATCCATCTTACTCACAATCAGATACAGAGCAGAAGAATTCAGGCAGTGTCAAGTATTTTTCTGTTCTTTTTTTTTTTAATTATTTTTTTTTATTTCAATACTGGTATCCACAGCATTCAGTTTGGTTTGGATTCTAGAACTATTGCCATGGAACTGCTAGGTCTCTATACAGTTCCAGAAGCACTGTACAGGATGTAGAAGCCATGAGTGGAAGCCATGAATGGGGTTCCTTTCATCATCCCACCACTCAAGAAGCAGGGGAACGATAGAAGAGAAAGAAGAGAGGCCATAGGCCAGGAGACTGGCAGGTGTCTGCAAATAGTGTGTATCAGAGGAAGGTTTGGGGAGCCTGAAGACCTGGGGAGGACAGGGGAGCAGCCACACCCAGTGGCTCACATAACTCAATGGCTGTGATGGTCCGCTTCTTTCCATGCCCCAACAGCACACCATACTCATGGATTATTGTCGGTGACCAGATGATAACACCATTCTACACTGCTTGCCTGAGTTCTGTTGTTGGATTTCTCAAATGACCCTGTAGATGACAAGTCACCATGTCGAAACAGGGAATTAGACACTACTTACCACTCATGCGTGTGTTGGAGAATGAGTGAATGGTGTGAACCTATTCAAACAGTGTTCGAAACATCCCCTTCTCACTGTGTATCTACTGTGATGATACTGGATCATAGAGGGACCCAGTTTCTATTCTTACTGGAGGCAGTCTGTCCTTCACTTATGTCCAAATTAGAAGTGACTTGTTAGTACCTCAGTGATCACAAAAACGAGGCACAAAGAGCCCCTCAAAACAAAATCCAAAATAACATCCCAAAGATACGTTGGCTTTAAAAGGAGTACAAAGTTGTGTGTGGGGTTCATTCAATTTTGTTTCTATATTCTGAGTGAAGCATAAAGATGAGAAGGGATTAAAACTCACTGTTAGTGAGTCCTTCTCTAAAATTACCATCTTTTAGATGGGCACAAAATACACACTTCAGCATTAAATAATGAAGCCCCTACTATCAAACAAATGATGCTTATAATTAACCTGTATCATATTAATGCAGTAGAAATAATTTCAACTTTATAAAATAATTTTGTGGATTTATGCAAATTTTAGTTTTGCTTTTGAACTTAGCAATTTAAGAGTACACAGGAGAAAGTTCCCAAGTACAACAAAGCCAATGCATTTTATACCAGATGTCTCTGTGGGGTGTGTTCAGGTTTAATTGGAAAGGAAGATTGTCTCCTACTGCACTTCTAGCAAGCTTTTAGTATTTTGTGTGATATGAATGACACAGTGATGACTGACAACGGGTCACTGTTCTTCTGTCATCTTTAAATGGACTCTAGCCATTAATACACACCAAGACTGTGTACTCCTGCACCCTGAATTACAACACTGTGAATGTCCTCTAACATGTGCACTGATTACTCACAGAAACACTTACTTACTAGTAACCCAGTTCATGCCAGTGTGGACTAGAACTTCTCAACAGGGCTGTGATCAGCCTGATTGCCCACCTTGACTACAATTCCATTATGATTCTGCATCACTGTCAAGCAGACATGAGCATATTAGAAGAGACCAAATACACATCTGGTGAACGAATGGGAAAATGACCAAAATAAAAACTGCAGTGTTTAAGCCAGATTGCTGAAGTCATAATGACCTCTACTCAAAAGAAGGTAAGCCACGCCGGGCGGTGGTGGCGTTACGCCGGGCCTTTAATCCCAGCACTTGGGAGGCAGAGGCAGGCGGATTTCTGAGTTCGAGAGTTCGAGGCTAACCTGGTCTACAGAGTGAGTTCCAGGACAGCCAGGGCTACACAGAGAAACCCTGTCTCGAAAAAACAAAACAAAAAAAACAACAACAACAAAAAAAGAAGGTAAGCCACCTGGAGAGTTTCAAGAGTCTTTGAGGAGGCCATTTAAAACTTTCTTTTAATAAACCTAATCCCTTGGTCTATTTTTCAGTTTCCACTCAAGCCACCCTCTCTGTGAGACTAGAATCTTCAGAGCAACTATTGCTGAAAAGGATTAAGAGAAGTGAGAGAGACACAAAGTCTTACTCAGAGTTTTAAGACAACCTTTTCATACTTAAAAAGTTGTGATCACTACTAAATTGCAAGGACTCTTCACACAGTAGTCAGGTTATAGAGCTAGGGCAAAAATTCAGGGCAAAAGTGAACCAAGGTGGCCTGTGCTGAAGACTCTCTTCTCTTTTGGCTTCAACAAATTAAAGCTGCTGAGAACTGACTGGAAGGAACATCATTATCAAGCCAAAGAGAGAACCAAGGTCAGCAGGAGCAGAACCTGAACCATCTTCCTCCCCACTCTTTTCTGTAGCAGATTGTTGAGAAACAAGTTTCTTGCAACCTTGATCCAGCAGTAGGCGTAGAAGCTATCTAGTGCTAGGGTTGGAAAAGTCCCTTTTCCCTTTAGTAACAAATGACAGAAATGAGTTACAAACATATTCAGTAAATGTCTGAGCTCCAAAATCTTTCATCCAACTATCCCCGTAATACCGATGCTCTTAAGATTGTTCCCTCATGTAGGAGCCTCTGGTTTTCTCTGCTTTGTTCTTGAGAATTCTTTCTAAATAAGTAACTAAACCACAAAGATTTCTAAAGCCATTTTTTTTTTAAAGCCACAGGATGCAGTTTTTACAGGAAATGTCTTGCCTGTGTCAAATCACAGTTTCGAAGTCTCACTGAATATTTTTAGACATTTAAGCTAAAGACAGAGTCATCCAGCCTGATTGGGACCTATGCCCCTCTCCCCTAGGCTACTCTTATGTGTACTTGACAATTTTCTGTATTGAACAACACCCCTACCATAGACAGGTCTAGTTTTGTTGTGCCTCCATTAAGCTGCAATAGTTGGAGCTATCCATGTGCTGTCAACAAGAAAACACTTTGCAAGGGGATATCTAAGTTCCCAGGAGACACAGTAGAAACTAAGGTCACATCATTAAACTACAAACTAAGGTCTGTATCATTCATTTCCAGTATAAAAGACTTCCAAAGAATTTTGTTACTTTCTACAAATTAATCCTATCCAGTATCATGGCTTCTTCTGTATATGGCCAGATCACTCAAGTATGCTCCATTTTCTTGATTTGTTTTAAAAAAGATATTATGTAAATATATTTTATATACAGATTCATCTTTTTCCAAGAGACTTTTGCCAAGAATGAAATTCTGAACTCTACTAATTCCATAAATCTTAGTTCCCATTCTATAATCATCTCTATGAAACAACATAGCTGAACAATTAGGCCATGAAGCAGAAAACATCACAGGGAGACAGACATGGTTACTTTTTTATTTGAAGAAAAAAAAACCCATACGTTTTAATAAATACTGTGGAAACACTGACCAAACAAACATACAAAGTGACTTCAACATTAAAAAAAAAAAAAGCAACAAAAAGTTCTGCTTTATAACAGTTATAACTTATTTTCTTTTTACAATATTTAAATACAGAAAGCACTTGCCAGCGATTTTGTAATACTGCCCAAAGCATAACGCTGTACCAGTTAGAGCATAGTATGTTGGTAAAACGTCCGAGTTTCATGGGAAATGACTGAAATGGCATTTTCTTGCAGAGACAAAACAAAGTGCTTGTAAAGACACAGAACTGAGTGTTGTAATTACCTTAACATCCCCTTCTGCCAGTTAGTTTAATGGAGACACAGCTTCAACGCTTCAAAAATGAAGCGTCATCACTGGGGAAAGAAAAAGCTTGTTTTCAACAAGCACCAACTCTAAAAGATCAGAACTGATCTCTGAAAGGAACTGCTCAAAAGTAGAAACCTGTCAACTATTTTAAATGCTGATTATTACTCTCACCTGGCCCTGGCTGTGTATGATATAAGTGAGATTTAGCAGTCACTTGAGAAACACCCTAGGCTCATACCAGGGCAGACGTTATAGGCTTCTTTTCAATCTGGGGTTTTCTAAAGCATGGGCAAATGGAGGTTTTGCCAGAACAACATTCCTTTGAAGGAAGTGGCACTAGAAAACAACTCACTATCATCTGCTGCCAATCTGGGGGCACTATCACCAGACACGAGTGCTTTTGCTCTGGGTATTTGAAGTATCACTTCCTTCCAGGCAGCCCCATTCACCAACTGTGCTCTCCGCTACTACTACCCCTTCATTCAAGGTCTCTCCTGGTGAAATCAGCATCCACCTGCTTGCTCTTTAATCACGCTACCACATCAGACGAAGACATCTTTTATTTGACTTCTCGTTTTTCATCAACGATGGCAAAAAGAAAAACAAAGCCACACATTCTCTTCTAAACAGCGCACAAAAAATATTACACTGAACAATTTACCACTTGTTAAGGACAATCACAAGAATGAACAAAACCATCAGACAGAATAAAAAAGCAACACTCTCTTCTAGTTGATCTACACAATCTCTGTAGTGCTGGTCTACGTACGCATCTTGTAAGGCTGCGTAAGCCTTGCTTTCAAACCATCTCGCGCAGCAGCGACCTTCAGGAAGTCAAGATTTCAAAGCCGCATCAAGTTTTTCCTCTCGAATCCCACCGGGTCCCAGTACAATTTCCATTTTAATGATGAGCTAGGAGGAAATTAGATCGCATCCTCTAGAAAACTAAACGCTAAGGTCACAGTGCGAGTTCCCCAACGAGGACGGTCTGCTAATATATACTTTTTGGACAAGGGGATTAAAACATTGAAAAACTAAATCAAAGTAGAGATCCACGAATAGGTTGTAACAAAACCACAAACACAAAACCGAAAATACTCAAGCACCATTCAGAGCATGGATGTTCTTCTCGGAGGTACTGGCGCACCCCACTTCTCTTGCGCTCGCCGATTTGTAGCTCCTTTTGTTTTTGGCGTATTTTTCAAGTCACACTTCTTGTCACACAAAACTCTTCAACGGATTCGCTTCTCACCACTCGGTCTACATGCCGAAACTAAGGACAGGATTCCGAAAAATGGGTATCCCTTCAAGGGCCTCCTAAGCCTGTGTCTATGTGACTTTGGCTGTGCACTTCATTTGACTCCATCTTTTACTTTTGCTCTTGCTTTTTTTAATTTTAATTTTTTTTTACACCAGATTCCTGTGTCCTCATTATAGATGGTGAAGCCTCACATCACAGTGCAGCTCTTTGCTTTGTCCTTTCGTAAGTCCGTAGCAACTGCTGAGAGTTCTGGTCTGCTAGGCATGTGTGAAATCCGCTTTGTGGCCCTCTGTGATTTGTTCCGCTTAACGTTTTTATTTGTCTTATTTACACACGCCAAGGTGGCGACGTGAAAAATGTCTCTGACGCTGTTTTCTGACTGTAAAGCTGAGCACTCTATGTAAGTGGCTGCTCCGATCTGCTTGGCCATATTTGCACCCTGTGAAGTGAAAGAATGAATTTCCATCAGCAGTGAGACTTTGGAGAGACACTGGAAAGTGTTGAAATACCACAAAACAGTCTTGCGTTGGAACACACCTAACATGCCATATGGATTTCCCAAGTGGTGTACAAAATAAAAAACAGATTTTTTTTCTTAATAAGCGTCTTTCTTTGTTGTTTCCCAAATACTAAAGACCCAGTCCGAAGGCCCTCAATTATATTACTCTCTGGAAACTGTTCCAACTCCCCACCGCTTCCAATATGCTGCTGCTTTGCTCCTACAGGAGAATCGAGAGCATCCAGTTCTAGGGTGCAAAGAAGAGACAGGTGCAAAGGTGGCAGCTGACCCTCACTGACATTTTAACCAGTTATGTGTAGGTATCATCTGGGAACATTGTGAAACATGCCTTCTTGCTACTGGAGTAAGTCCCTGAGACGATGTACACTGCATCCTTCCTGTAGATCTGATCAAGGTGCTTTGGGCCTCGGAGTCCTTGCCAAATGACTCTCAACCCCAGTCAACAGACTGTACAAAACATAGGGCCAACAGATGTAATTTAACATCAATTTAAATAAAAATCGGCTTCTGCGATTGTATTGAGTTTGTTCATGAGAAATGCAAGATAGGGACGAGTATAATATGTTTTTCTTTCCTTTTTGGTCACACTGGGGATGGAAGGCTAAGCCTGCCTCATGCTGGGCAAGAACTCGGTGACTGAGCTATGTCCCTAACCCTAAAGTAGAATACTTTAAATGGTGCATACCACATACATCTGTACCTATTTTAACAGGAACCCTCTTTAGAAACTGGTGATGCGCTTCAGAAGAATAGTTTCCAAAACAGATTTTTCTTTCTTTGAGGGAACATGGGCTACCATGATGAAAATTCAAAAGATGGCATCGCAGAGTGATCTATTTTATTAACAACAACTTAATTGAGGATTTTATCGGGCTAGAGGACAATAAGCTCTCTTAAAGAGAACTACTCATGTCAATCACTTTCTCTCTTAAGCATGCTGAACTTTA
Source organism: Grammomys surdaster (assembly GCF_004785775.1). Classification (NCBI taxonomy): domain Eukaryota; kingdom Metazoa; phylum Chordata; class Mammalia; order Rodentia; family Muridae; genus Grammomys; species Grammomys surdaster. Next base: position 15,011,537 of record NW_021604636.1, on the reverse strand, counting down.
AAAACAGTGGTGTAGTAGAAACATCCAAGGGCAGCACATATCAACTATTTGTGTGCCCTAACCCCTGGTGACTTACTACAGAGTGTCAGAACAGTTCAGATTTCAGTGGACTGTTGCCTCACTTGAAAACCTGCTACATCTCACTTACCACAAATAATAACTCTATGGCTTTCATTTGTATTGAAAGGTGACTTTTCAGGGCTTGGAGTGATGGCTCAGTGGTTAAGAGAGCACTGGCTAGTCTTCCAAGTGACTCAAGTTCAATTCCCAGAACCCACATGGCAGCTCACAACTGTCTGTAATTCTAAACCTGACACTCTCATACAGATAAACGTTCAGGCAAAACACCAACGCACATAAAAATAAATATATCCTAATAAAGAAAGGAAGGAGGGAAGGAAGGAAGACAGACGACTTTCCCACAGTGACAAAACACATACCTGATCATATGACACAGGAGTCTGTCTGTGATTTGACAGCTCTACTAATGTGCTGACATCTGTCCGCAGATCAGACTTGCAGCCCACCAACAGCATCTTGGTATTGGGACAAAACTCCTGGATTTCACCTTTCCACTAGGGAGGAGGGAAAGGAAAGTTAACAAAGTACTGACACATATACAATAAAAGCAATTTCTCCCCTGGCAGACATTGAAACTCAACCTTAAGTGAAGAAGCTGGCTTCTGTTTAATTAATCAGTAGATACTAAACTTTAGAGAGTGACCATGCATATTGTTATATTCTACATGACTCAGTGGTTCCTCCTACAATGAACTTATTTCATATCAACACAAGGTAGCTTCAACAATGTCTTAATTATGAAGGTTTTTGAAAGACAGAAGTACCTTAATAATCACATATCCAAATGGATGAGTACATTCTGGGATATACTGAGTTTCTTGTTACTCAGCCTAGTATGTAGTAAGTGGAAGGCTGGGCATAAAGAATAGGCCACACCAACAAAAGTGTGCGATCACAGACTCCATCATGATAGACTAGGACATGCTACCATGTGCTGGCCTCCCATGGTAGGCCAGTATCTGTCCTATGATTACTAAGGCAGAGTGTCTTGCTTCAAGGACCTTCCACACTCAAGTGGTTAGATGGACACAGACCACAGCTTAAGCAGAGAATTAACTGCCTCCTGAGCTCCCAGGCCAGAGTCTGGTTTTGTAGCCCAAAAGACTTTGAGTTAATTTTTAACTGTTAACCATTGCTGTCTAGTCTACAATGTAACTATTTCCAGTCCTAACCAGAATCATGAGAACTTTGAGAAGTTTCTGGTGTGGATTCCAGCTGTTCCATATAAACCAATGAAACAGCTTCTCATGGTTTTGCTTCTTCTAACTTGAGTTCTCCATCATCAGATGAGGGGCTGGAGGAGTCGAGACTCTTCCACACACATATACAAGGTCTTTTGTGTTCCTGTAATGTAATGATGATGTAGCTCTGTCTTTTAGGAGTACACAGAGCAGAAGAGGAAATAAAGATTTGTAGGTTTAATACTAAATAAGAGGGACATTCTGAAAGAGTGATTTAGGAGACCACCAAAGGGTATTTCCAGATCTCAAAGTGTAGCTGAGCCAATGACATCTAGTTACAAAGTGCTCCAGCACGAGGAGGGCAGTAACACACTGAGAGCCTGATCTGCCCATTGAGCCTTTCCTTTCTTCCTCCCTCCCACAACTATTTAGGAGCATCTAGCATGTTCTCCTAAAGAACTGAAGAACAGAATAAGACTTAGGTGTTTTTTTTGTTTTTGTTTTGTTCTGTTTTGTTTAACTTCTAGTCACTTTAAATTCTCTGAAATCAATGGGCTTTTAGACTCCAGACAAAACACAGATGAAGTAAGTTTCCATGAGCCTTAAGCCTTACACAAAACATAAAACACTCACATTAATATCTTCAGGTCCAATGTCACTATTTGTTTGATCTTAGTAGACAAAAATCAAAGTAGAAGAGGAGAAAAGCTTTCTGTCATAAATTATGTATAAGCTGATACTACATCAAGTACAAACACGAGTAAATAAGTGGCCCTTTTCTCTCTACACATAGACAGGCGTGTTGTCATGTAGTTCTCAGCTTGTGATGTTGTGGGCCTCCTTTTACTTATTTATTTACAGCCTTGAAGACAGAAAAGCTGTATTCCTGACAGAATCTGACAAAAAGTCTACCCTGCGTTTCATACATTACCCAGAACAAAAAGGTGTTACAAACTAAAAAGGACCCTTTATCTATCAAGAGTACAATTTCATTGAACTGCTTGCAATGTTTAGCAAAAACCAAAGGAGGATTATACCTCAATCTCTAATTTTATAATGACCTACCCAAGCAATTAAGTACCAGGAAGAAAAATAAACTAATAAAAACACGTAAAATGCAAATGTGACTGAAAGGCGAAATCAAAAGAACACAGCCTAAATGGAGCAAGCCTGGACATCTACATGGAGCTTCTCTCTTTCTGCTGTCTGTCCTCACGTTGTCAGGGTCACAGAGACAACCACTGAGTGACAGTCTGTGCTTTTAGCCACGTGTGCAGTGCACAAAAAAGAAGGGGTAGTACAGCTAGAATCTCACTCTCAAACCTACAACACCACCAGACAAGGGAGAGTGATTAAGATGGTGCCCTATCTTCCAGTACATATAACCCTCTAGAACTACCACAGAACAAAGCCTGGGTTACTGCAGGTCAAGAGGAATTGCTGTCCCAATGAATTCTCTGGAGCTCATCTATGGCAAGTTCCTATAACTACCCTGGGGGCCAAGTCCTCTGCTGTGAGAGGCTCAGCATCACTCTCTCTCTACACACACACAGTGGCCTTCTTAGGCCTCTACACTTATCTTTAACAGGTACCATTCCTCTTATCTCTGGTTCCTCTATCCATAGCTTCTTGTAAGTCCCATCTCCACCTATAGAATCTGACCCACCTCTGCTTCCAGTAACCAGGGCTGTGTGATAACATACGTGTTTGGCATAACTGATGCTTTATTAGTAATTGGTATGTATTAGTATATATCTGCTCATAATTCACATAGTTGCATGTGTAGGGACGAGCCCTACTACACACATTCCTCTTATGTTAATGTCATGTATGTTTCTATAAATAACTGAGCTACAATTTCCTTGTCAAAACAGCTCTTATTGTATTAAAGTGAATCTCTGAATTGAGACCAATGGCAAACACAAGGAGCAAAGAAATGAAGGGTCAAGTAAGAGCTCACTGCAGCTATTCCCCACATTTTCACTCCATTTTCTTCCAAAGAAAAATAAACATGAAAGCTCATAAAAAGTATTTTGTTCATAGCTTTATGAAATAAAATTTCAAGCACATTAGTTAGCCGCTTATGGCATTGTTGTATGGGAACGTTGTTTTGGCGTGAAAGTATCCTTTCCGGTCTTTTCATTAGAAGACCTAAGTTCAGAATCTTTGAATGCCCTACCTAGCTAATCACCTATCTCTAATCCTGTATCATCGAAAGTGCTGGATGATGTCCTCATGTCTCACCACTTACCTTTTTTAAGACGCTGTCCAGAGTCTCTGGTCTACTGATATCAAAGCAAATGAGCACAGCATCAGAATCTGGGTAAGAGAGCGGACGGACGTTGTCGTAGTAAGGAGAACCTAAGGAAAAAATACACGCAGGTCTCAGACAGAAATCTGCACTGTCTATGAGGTACTAACTCTACCCTTTGAGATAAATCCCTTCCCTGTTATAATGCAACACCCTGGCTCACCCACACCGGCCACGCCACACACTCCTTCCTGTAAGGAATTGCAAACACATCCATAAAAGACAGGCTAGTGATGTATTCACTTGTACTAGAAAATCAGAGAGCGCCTATGCATAGGACCTCAGCTCCTGGGAAGGTCAGGAATTTAAAGGGCAATTGGTAGAGTTTAAGAATTGAGTTAGAAGGGTCCTAGATGAACTGGGGTGTATGTGGGACCAGGTGACCTTGAGGACAAACCCATTCACACCACTAAAGGGGAAGAAGCCCAAGTCTTAGGAGTAGGTGCTTCTGATTCTTCAATTGTAAGGGGAATATGGTGACATCCTAGATCCATGGGATCTCAGCAAACCCAGGTAGCAGCTGGAATTTAGGAAGAGATGAGTACATATTAACTAGAGGTGTTGTGGTTCTGTTATCGCTGTGGTCAAAGGCCAAAGCCACTGGAAAGGGAGCTGCTTCCTGGGGAAAAGATCCAAACTCAAGGTTAGTCCAATGGTTGAATGGGGGGAGGGGAGAAGGGGAGGGAGGAGAGAATTTAATGGTGCAGAGGAAGCCAGGGCAAAGCACACAAGTGTCACTCCATTCCCTGTTACAAGTCTGGATAAGCCGTTGACCTTTGAGCTTGCTTACACTTACCCCCCCAGCCCTGTGTAAGTTCGCTTCCTGCTACACCAAGAATGTAACAAATGCCATGTTGGATCATGTTACCTTTCTACACAATTCTATCTACAAACATGACGGCAGGACATAATCCAAGGGCCCTGGCCTGAGTTAAACCCAAGGTAGTCTAAAAGTTCAGATCGATGGTCAATCAATGGAACCACAGAACTTTTTGGACTTTTAAAGATCTTTTTTCTTCTCTCTTTCTTTTTTTGACACCTTTATGAATTCCAAATGTTGGGAATTCATACAAGGCCAATAATTACCAAATAGATTGACTATAACATTGAAGATAACTTAGCGACTACTTTTCAGGACCGATTTCACTGTACAGCCGTTTCACAGACAACAGGAAAATCATTCACTAGGGAAATGCAAATACACTCAAGATTTTTTTTTTTAACTTTTGATTTAGTTTTGACATCATTTTGCATTTCTGGCAGAAAAACATAACATGTATTCTCTAAGTCAAAGCTTTGGTGGTCCAAGTCAGAAAGAGAGAGAGAGAGAGAGAGAAAGGGAGGGGGGGGGGGGGAGGGGGGGAGGGAGGGAGGGAGGGAGGGAGATGGAGAGACAGAGACAGAGGGAGAGGGAGAGGGGGAAGAGGAAGAGGGAGAGGGAGAGGGAGAGGGAGGAGAGAGAGAGAGAGAGAAACGGAG
>NW_021604636.1:14932880-15006085 GCF_004785775.1 Grammomys surdaster | reverse complement strand
AGGGAGAGGGAGAGGGAGAGGGAGAGGGAGAGGGAGAGGGAGAGGGAGAGGGAGAGGGAGAGGGAGAGAGAGAGAGAGAGGGAGAGGGAGATAGATTTCCAAAGAAATTGTTTCAGTCAGGTCTGGTGGAGGGGAAAAGCAGAATGATTGCAATTTTGAGGCCTACCTGAGCTGGAGCGAGAATGCAGTTTGTAAAACAAGATTGTTTAACTCTGCATATGAGTACATGGTATTTCCATAGCCCTTCTCCACTGAGCAACTGAATAAGACCATGTCTCAAAGAAAAGGTACAAAGGCAGCTGACTTTCAGGAGTCTGTTCTCTCTCTCTACCTAGAAGTTGTTGTTGTTAGAGTCTGTGTTCTGGGCTCTGGGCATCCATCACTGCAATCCCTGGCAGCACCGTGTCTACTTCAGTTCCACTTTAGAGACGGTGAGAGTGAGTGTGCCAAGCGAGGAAGATGGGGATGTTCTAGGAACCAGGAAGGGAAGTGTCAGCAGGGAAGAAAGGCTAACAGGCTCTCAGGCGGGACACTGGCCTGTGAAAGGCAGGAAGTGCAGTAACAAAGTCTGCATGGAAGGTACTCCCTGAGAGCTAAGGCCTTAGTTGAAATGTACAAAAAAATATGTAATGTGTCTAAAAATGACAAGCAGTGGCCACCCTCTAAGCCACTTGAAGAAGAAATCAGAGGTGAGAGTAACTCTAAGGCGAACACTTAGAGTTCAACTTAAGTTTTTCTTGAGAGGCACCAGAAAGGGATGGCAAGGGATGGATGGCTTTACCCTCTATGGATACACTGCTATTTTGCATTAGTTCTGCCGCTCTGACTCCCTCCACTGGAACCTTCCTTGTTTGCCGGTCCAAAGTCTAACTTTGGCACAGCTGCTGCTCTGAGCATTAGAATATCTCTTTCCTAAGAGCCTGCCACAAAATCCCGGACTGCACAGAGAAGAAATTCAAAGGAGGACAGAGGAGGCTCTCTTCTGTTCTTCAAAGCTAACTCCAACGACCTGACCCGACCTACACAGTCAGAGCCAGTCTACTGTGTAAAGCCAAACAGGTGTCAGAGAGCTCCTGTCTTATGCTCGCCAGTCTAGACCTACAGGACATGACTAGCATCTGGAGGTGCCAGGCTCCTTTAGAACAGGATGCTGCCTGCACAGAGTGGCAGAGCGGAGTATTTACAAGGACAATGGAGACCATCTTTTCCAAAGGTGTCTGAAGAAAGTCAAAGGGGCAAAACTAATTTAATTAAACTTGGGACTGCTGGGAAAATCAGAGGCTGGGTTGCAACATTCCAGTCACCATGTGGCTGCAGAGAACACCCCGCCCTTTGTGGGCTGCTTCCCCTCCCCCACCCAGTTTAAGGCCACAAAGGGATCTGGCTTTGTGCTCAGCCCTCTGTCAGAGGCTAGAGATTGCTTGCCTACAAAAAAAAAAAAAAAAAAAGGAAAGAAAAAAAAAGAAAGAAAGAAAGCAGGCAAGCAAGGCAGCTTTTGTGCGCAGTGGCTATATGCAAATAATAGAAAAATTTACTCTCTTGATTGACTTTAAAAAGAAACAGTTCTCTTCAAGTTAAATAAGATTCTCATGGAGGCCTGCTTCTGCCTTTGTTTTCATTTGGTTTAGCAGTTTGGATGAAAATACATATGTAGTGTAACGCTTCACGAGAAATGAGCCACCGAGCCTGGAGGTAAAGAGGTAACTCTACCGCCTTTAACAAGATCTAATTAGGCGCAGCACTTTGATCTGAGCCCAGTCCACCTCCCTGCAGTAAACAATGTAGCTTTTAGATCAACAAGTGCCCAAGGGCACTAATAAAACGGATCCTCAAACTCATAACTAATATGACCACCAACGAAAAGAGTAACTTGCCATAGAAGATAATTTATTCATTGATTTTTGAAAGCTTAAAGTTCAAACTTTTTCCTGGATGAGGAAAAAAAAAAAAACCAAACACCCAAAACTATTGTCTCCATTTTTTCAGAGTAAGAAAAGTGAACGATAGAATTAGAAAAGTGTCCTAACAGGAAAGATCTCACAGTTCATTGGGTAAGAAGGATCCTTTCTTCTGTGTTCTTCTCTACAGTGCCCTGTAACTGCACAAAGGAAGTCAGCAAGCAAATGGCTGATCACCACAGGCATGTGTGGGAAGAATCCTAGGAATGCCCTGTCAACTGAGGAGTCCCAGAGACAGAGGAGACTCCAAAGAGTGGAGAGTAGGCCCTCAGAGTGAGAACAAAGCCAGCCCAGGACTCCTGCTGCATCCCACAGCTGGAGAAGTCCCAGGGCACCTTGGGAAGGAAGGCTTCCAGAAACATTAATTTCTATAGATTCTAGTTAAGGTTGGAAGGTGCTAACTGGACATGTTTTTATGGTGTGCTAAAACACAGTGGGTCAAAGTGTGTTCACAGTCTGTACTTCAGTACCTAAGAATGTACTATAGTTAAAAGCCAATAAATCTAGGGATGAAGCTTTGCTTGTCAAATAAAATGTCCTTAGCATGTGGAATGGGCTTCATGCGTATAGACATTTTCAGGGCAGCATCTTCCTTAAAGACACAGCACTGCCCTTGAGACCCTTTTTAAAATAACCTACTAGACTTTCCATTGGAAAATTGCAGGGAGCTGTATTAGTATAAAGATGTAACTGGACTATATGCAAAACAAGTAGCTCACCCGTCCATCCCCCACCTCCCAGCTAAAGGCTTTACCCAGGCATGGATTAGAAAAAGCATGCTGTGGGGGTTCTTTGTTGCTTGAGTTTGGCAAACATCAGAAAAGTTCTGACAGACTTTTGAAACTGCAGGTCTACCCATCCTTGTCTTCAAGATCATTAATTTGGGCTCAGAGGAAAATTTCCAGCCCAAGGATAGTCACAAAATGCCGCACCTAGAAACTAATTCTTCAAACACATACCTGCCTGCTGAAGTCACCCCGCTGCAGAGATACAAACACACCATATATGTACATGATTAAACATATATGGACCAAGAGCTATGCCTAAAAGGGAGACCTTTGGACCTTTTGCAAAACCAGCTCAAATACTGAATGAAACTTTGTCTTACTGAAGTCTGCAAACTGAAAAATCCTCTTCACTGAATCTTTTAAAAGTGTTATACCCTACACGTAAAGTAAGTCTAAAGCTTTTCCTAGAAGGAATTCCTACCAAGATAAGAAAGTTAGGGATAATGGAAACTTTGGGTAGAAATTATACAGTAAATTTTATTGTTAAATGTTCATCAAAAGCACACGAGTAGCAAGCAGCATGAGAGGCCACGTTGGAAGGGAAGCTGTACAAGAGGAGCAGGCTCAGGAATGTGAGTCAAGTCTGGACAAGATCATGAGACGCTGCTTCAATGTAAGACTCAGTTCTTCCTCAACTACCTGCATCGCAAACATCATGCCCCCAATATGCCATCACCACCCGGTCCAGCAGGGATACTTCATTTGTATCTTCTACTGAATCAGACTCTTACAGATTATGAAGAGCTCTTATGAAAACATGTAGGCAGTTATGTGTTTCAGTAAAAACTCAGTGTTTTCTGTTTCTGGGGTGGTACAGATGCACAGGTGGATATAAGTTCAGATAGGTAGAAGTAACATTGCTATTTGGCAACTCTAAATAAAATCTTGGTAGAGGTTCTCAATCTCAGGGTACTTAAAAATAATAACGTTTTATAGAGAGTGAAACCATAAGGAATCACAGAGCTTGCAGGGGTAAGATTATATAGATACCTTTTAACAGTCCACATTGTCATTCACTCCAGACTGAAGCTATTATGTTTCCCATGCTTTGTGAGAGCCTGTTATCTGAGCATGGGGTCCCTTTAGTAGATTCACCTGTCCACAGCCTACAACATCAGGCTTGTGTTTCAACAGCAACGTGCTCAACATCTGGCCCAACTTTTGAAGCAGCTTGCATCCTATGTCAGAAAAGTCTGAAGTTTTGCCAAAAGGGTCTCTGTGAATGTTGCCAATATGTAATAAACCAGAAGACATTTCAAGGACATCAAAAAAAAAAAAGAGCGAGGCCCAGCTGATTCATTTGGCACAGTCCAACCATGCATCATGAGCTGAGTGGAGTCACTGGGGTCCGCGGTGTACTGTTTCCATGTAAAAGAACTGTATTAATGATGAAACACCTGGTTATTTTAGGAACATTAGAATGATCAATCTGGATACATTACTCCAATGTACAACTGAGGAAAAAAAACCAAATTGGAGGTAAAATTAGCACTAAATGGATTTTTTAAAAAAGCAGAAGAAGGAAGAAGAAGCAAGTCTAGGGACTGATAAAGTCTTGCTTCCAGATAAGTTGTTTGTCTATCCGTAGCCCACATTTCAGTGTATGAATGCTCAGTTTACAGCTGGGCATGATGTCAAAACCCTAGGTTTCAAGGATCATAAGGACTGTGTGAAATATCTGGTTCTTTGTAGTTTGTTCTGCTATTCAGATGAAAACCATTTGTAAATTCTTAGCCTACCTCTAAAAAGTTTGGGTCAGAAACCTCAACTTTGAGAATCTGGTTTTTCCCTGATAATCATTAAATTTAAGCATGCTTTAAAGTAAAAGAGAGGTTAAGAACTTTGAAAGATCCTAGTCAACTTCTAGGAAAGCTTTGGAATTTGGGGACTTTAATGGACAAGAAGACCTGAGCTGGGGACTTGGAGTTGGCACGGGTATTGAACACCTCCTTAGTCTTGTTGCTGTGGGTGAATCCATTCCCACCAAAGCCCATCTTCTGTTTCCGTGTCCCTCTTCACCTATGGAGAATTCATAACAGATGCCCTGGGAAGGATTTCTTGCCTTGTTCAAGTATACAGGCATTTCTTCCTAGCTGCACCCTATACTTATTCTGGGTTCCTAATTTGGTTTCTTACTTCACCCTGGAGAAAGAATGGGTATTTTACATTTTTACCTATATTCACATTTTTATTTGCTTGGTCACCGTATTGGTCACTAGAATGTAAGCAGCTTGAGGACCTGCTCTTTCTGCTCAGCTCAGGACAGCCCCTCCCCCATCGTAGCCCCAGGAGCTTCTGCAGATGTCATGACCTAACAGTTTACAATCATATCTTCATGGCCTGTCCAGATGTGTTCATTTATATTTTAAATCACAAAAAGGGACAGTAATTTCCTTTTAAATGGATTTTCTTGATTAATATGTATATGAGTCTCCAAAACTGTTGAACCATTTCCATCAGGGCACCTGTCACCAAGACCGGTGTTCAAGCTTGATTATTAAAAGCTGAAATACACTTGAGTAGTTAGATTTATGTTGATTCTGAAGACTTTCTTCCAAGGAAAGTAGCCAGGTTTTTTCTTTCTTTTTTATCTGTTGTTTTATATTAAAATGTAGAAAATATATTGATTAATGATACTAGTTAATGATATTAGAAACAAATACAGCAAATGCTAACTTTAGCATTCAGGACCTGAAAGAGGTCCATAGCATGTTAAGATTCAGAAAAGTTTTCACAGGGCAATACCACAATTATCAACTGGGAAACAGCAGTTGAATTGAAAATTTAAAGCTAATAATACACCTTAAATAAAATGTGCATTAACTTGCTCCAGTTAAATGCTGGCACGGGTGACTATTACTCCTTAAATCACGTATGCAGAAATTACACTGCAATCAAGTTCCTAGGAAAAGATATGGTGATCTTTAAATGACTAACTTTCTATTATTAGTAGGCATTTGGCTTTATGTTACAAATTGCTTCTACGTTTGGCAAGTATAGCAGATTTTGAAGCACAAGCTATTAGAAGCTATTTGATTTGACTTATCACTTTATGATACCAAAACTATTCCCTCATCGCCTCTGTTTTTCAAAACTCATTGGGATAAGTTGACTATTTCTCCAGCACATTTCTGCAACTATTAATCAGCTCATTTCATAATAATAAAAGAGGAAGACATGGACCCAAGACTACCTTTAGAAATCCCTCAGTTTAGGAGATTTTCCTGACACTTATGATATGCCATTACTTTTGGAGTATTTTAAGTAGCCATGAGAGTCCATTGGCACTGTGCCACTGTGGCTGTTGTAACTGGTGAATGAATGGGGGAAAAAATAGAAAGACTGTCTGAACCTAAAGACTTCTTGGAGCTCTACTTGGAAAGTCCCATAGGAAAACACCTTAAGCAACCAGTTAGAAGAAGCCATTAGGGTTCAAGAGTTAAGTGCATCATAGGCTGGCAATCACCTAGCCCTGATTCCTATGCTGTCTGACAGAGGGCCTGCTAACAGCAGATGCAGAAAAAAGGAAGAGGAATAGAAAGGAAGGAAATATTAACTGCCTGGGCTCCCAGAAGAGAAATAAATGGCTTCCTTTCCTCATATGCTACTTATACTTAACACTTTTTCCCACATTCAAATTGGCAGATTTTGTTTACACATGATCATATGACTGCTTCAGGGGGGATCAGACCACTTAGGAGATGTGGTTCAAGCACAGAAAACAGGAATTGTTTCCAGCATGTGTGTTCTTTCTCTGCTGGAAGGTCGAACACAATAGCCATGCCACCAAAGGGCGCAGTGGATATTCTTTCTCTACCCAATTTTCCCTCTATAAATCTCTCGAACACAGTCTTGGGAGAGGATAAAAGATGACATTTAGAGATCTATAAACTTGGATTGGGTCTTTTCTCCCAAGATAAGCTGGTAACAGTTGAGGAAAATCAAATATATGAAGAGGCGTAAAGTATATGCAATTATTTTCATACCTCAACAAAGCAATGCCTTTGTGAGCAGAGAAAATGGGGGGTACTGGGGGGGATCTCTTGGAACTTGTCAGGAAAAGTAAGTGAATAGGAAAGATAGTAAAGTTACTGGGAAGCATGAACTTCCTGCTGGAGACTTGCTAATCCTGAGTGGCAAGCCACTTTCAGTAGAAACAGCTTATTTCTAGAATTTAAGCAATGCTCCGTAACTGTGTTTAATTACACAAACAACATAATAGGAATTTCAAATAATTCCCCACGTCTCTTTTTTCATTTGTATGAATCTAAATTTTAAGTAAGGTTTCATAACTGGATAATTTTGCAGTGCAATACTGTTGCAATCAGCTTTTAACCCCTTTGATCCTACAGAAATATGCATAGGGTTTTCTTTTACTAAATAAAAATAGAAGTCATCATGTCACTACTGATTTCATTTCAAGTGATTAACTTTAATTTGATGAAAAGCAATATTTATGAAGTTGCCAATCTTAAGGCAAAGGTAATTCAGTGCTAATTAATGCCAGGAACCCCATCTCCTTAGCAACTATGCATATCATTATAATTTGCTCAGTCCTTAGGTTTTATTGGGTGACTACTGTATGTAAGACATTGTGCTTTATGTGCAGAGACTGTGAACTACATAGTTGCTGAGTAAGGCTTAAAAATATCTGAAGTGATGTTTGCATTGGCTTCTCACTATAAACCATTCATATACATTCATTTTAATTACTAGCCCTTGGAAAGCTTATGCCTTTTCTCTCTTAAAAGGAAGGAAGTGGCAGGTTTGGCCTTTGGGCACCTAATCTAAAATCTCTGTTGGTGGTCTTGTGACTCTTGGAGGTTGAAACACGGATGTATAACCCGGCATTCCTAGGAGTCCACCCATCCCCCTTCCTTATCCAAATAGTCTTCATTCCTAAATCTACCAGGAAGCCTGGCTCAGCCCAGAATCTGGCTTGGTTTGTAGGCTGTGAGAACCTCAGCACAGGGATGCCAGATCCACTGAGACTAGGAGCTGAAGCCAACCAACATCCTGGGAAACAAAAAAAATTCTGCCCGTCCAGTACACAAAAGCCAAGAAGCATAGCTGGAGAGATCTTGCACATTAACCAGCTCAGCGTCTGCCCTCTTTTTACAGATGATGAAAATGAGACCCAGGGAGGTAGAGGATTTGCACACAGAAATCCCCGGTAACCAGGAGCTAAGATTGAAACACAGCTTTGTATCAAAGACTGTATCAGACCCACTGCCCCACTCCATGCCTAAATGATTCTTCTCGAGAGTAAGTCCAAACAGGACTGAGTGGGAAAGAGGGGCGTGCTGGTGCTAATTGTTGGTACGACGCCAGCTGTCCGGTGTACTAGGCATAACAATTACCATAATATGTCTGAGAACAGGAGCCTAATACTAGGCTATATAATAATTCTGATGATAGAAACTAGTAATAAACTACTAGAATTCCATCAACACTTTCTCTATAGTATCAAGACTGTGTATGCAACCTCAGCAACAAAAAAATACAAAACGCCCTTGGCGCAGCTCAAGGAAGAGCTTGACTCTCCAGAGGGAAACTGGATCCATCGTTCTCACTGCAGCAATCTGAGCATCTGGCACCGACCGTGAGAGGCGCCGGTTAAGACTTCCCTCTAGTCTTTCTTCTAGCCTTTGAGCTGGGGGGCTGCCTCTGGAGACCTTGTGACTCTGGCCCCTTCCTCCCACTGTCTAATCCCCAAGTCCCTCAGAGGTTCCAGCCCAGGGTGTGGGAAGATCGCTGAAGCTCCACGAGGCCACTCCCAGCTGAACACGGCTCCACCTCGGGCCACCCCGCCTGACAGCAACCCTGCGTGTTGGCGCTTGTGCGCTCCTCCTCGCCAGTTTCGCCTGAATCTGTCTGGCAGCCCAGTTCCCCACCAGCACCGGCCTTTCCCCTCCCAGATTGGTAGCGTCTGCTCCTCTGGAGAAGGTATGGTCTCTACTAACAGTAGGCGCACTCCTGAAGAGCCTCTGGCCGGGCTGGATAGAGCTTGGATACCATGGGGGTGCTCAGTCCTCACTGTTCCTGCCCCGAACTCAGCCGGGGCTGCCAGCCTTCCTGCCCGCGGAGATCTGCCCTCTCCACCACCCTGTGCCACGCTGGTGGGTGGGCGCATGGGAAGGCAACAACCCGGCCTTGAACCCTAGACCTCTGGACAGAACCCACCAAGGCGCCAATAATTCAAGTAGACAGGAAGGTCAAAGGCGAGCGGTGCTGCCTGCGGCCCTGCAGGCGGGTGAGGCCGAGGCAAAGGGGTACGGAGTGGTATGTTCCGAGAGCTGGCACAGAGTGATTCCCCAGGCGGCCGCAGAAGCCGCTCTGCTCCGGTGGCACAGAGGCTGCGGGGGCGGAGGCCCTGCGGTGGCCACTGCCGGCACCACCAGCGCATTCCTGACAGTAGGCGTCACGGGCGCTGGCTCCGGCCATTCACCCATCTCCCCCAGCCTGGAACCCGCATGCAACCCGGAGGTTTCGGGGATCTTTTCCCAGCTCAGCCTGCGCCTCTGCCCCGAGACCAGATGGCTGATGACACCCACGAGGGGCTTCCCCGGCGAGCGGGAGGGCTCCACGCTGCTCTCCGTGCTCCAGCACAGGGCCACCCTGGCGGCCCGCTCCGGCACGGCTCCAAGGAAGGACAACACAAGGCCATGCGGCCACCAGAGGCTCGTCCAGCAGGGTCACCCCGGACACATAGCGTCTTTCTGTCCCCAAGACCACAATCACCCCCATTGCCGCCCCTGCCCAGAAAGGATAACGTTTTCCCGCGGCTAGGGACCTGGAAGTCCCTCAAGGAGCCACGTTAGCAGACCTAGCACCAGATCCCGAGCCCCGGAGTGCACCGGTTCAGACCGCCACGCGGTATGCTGAGTCTTACCTGAAGTGTCCCACAGGCTCAACTCTATTCTTTGTGTGTCGATTTCAAAACTGGCAGTGTAATTCTCAAACACGGTAGGGACGTAATTCTGGATGAACGAAAGGGACAGAAGAGGAAGGAAAGGTGGCAAAGTGATTATTAAAAACACGACCCGCAAATCGAACACTTGAAAAACACCTAAGCCCCCAATTAAAAGCCACCACCAACAGCCGCACACTCCCTACACAGTAAACACGCAGTCCCCCTCCCCAGAGCCCACCCAGGTCTCCCCACCCGGCCTCCCACACTGAAACCAGCAAGTTTCTGGGGCCAAGAGCCCAGGGTGCTGGCGGGTTCCAGCCCAGAGGCTTCTAGGACACTTTCGCTTCCCAGCAGTGTGGCGGTAAAGACCGGCTGGGCATGAGAAAGACTTTCAAGAAGAAAATCAGTGAAGCAGGAGAGACGACGCTGTCCTCCAGACTGGGGACCCCAACAGCCGCTACCCTCAAAGGGTCACACTCACTTCGGGGAAGCAGTCCTTTGCGAAGACGTGGAGCAGCGCGGTTTTCCCACACTGGCTGTCGCCCACTACTACTATCTTGCATTTCACGTTCTGATTAGGATCCATGATAGATTTACTGGATAATTTCTGGCTGGCTCTTCTCTCCTTCATTGATGTTGCCTTATTTTCTCTTGGAACAGGAATTTTCTCTTAAGAAGAAAAAATATATATATACTTCTCTCTATAAAAAGCAGGTATAAAAATAAATCGCAAGGCCGGAGGGAACCCCTTAAGCGCAGCGGAGTGGAGGAGGAGAGGCAGCGGCTCTTTACTCCTCTCCAACAAGTTTTCTGCCTGACTCCGCGCCTCTCTTCCCAAGTCCAATTCCGATCGGTCTGCTTTGTTTCACGCTCTCTGCGCGGCTTTATACGCCCAGCCTTCCAATCCGCTCCGCTTTCTCAATGAGAGAAGGAAACCGATCCGCCTCCTCCCCTTTTATGGAGCCTGGGAGCCACGGCGGCCGCCTCGTTGGCGGAAAGTGTAGGCAGCGCGCCCTCTAGGGTGGCGTGCAGGATGGCTTGCAGACCCAGGTTCTGGCATAACCTGAAGGCGCCAGGCAGGATTTGCTGATGGATAGATTGTTCAGGGCCAGGGTGAGGGGAAGCGGATATCTGTGCACATGGATTTGCACTGGAATTCCTTTCAAATTGCTTTCTAAGGGACGCGTCTCCAGAAGCTTTGTCATCATTTGTGAAAAATAAAAAAAAAAAAAACAATTCCCAATCAAATTAATAAAACAGAAGTAAATCTTGGATGGGAAAGGCTAAGTTGTTGTACCCACACCCATAAAATATATTTTTAAAAAATGTTGCCTCAGGTACATAACACAGATGGATTATTTCAGACACCAGAACTGGTTTTCCTTGATCTTTGTAGAGGACTAGCTTTTGAAACTTGTCAGTTTTAGCCATTCCAGAGGAGGTAGACGGCTTTGAGGAGTGATATGATGAAGTGAATAGAGGCGGGTGGGGGTGGGATGGGGGGTGGGGGTGGGATGGGGGGGGTTGGTGCTAGAAAAACTATTAGAAACTCGGCCCCAACTGCCACTGTCCCTGTGACGACTCTGGAACCAGGAGTCTAAGTGTTCTTTGCTCTCTTCAGCTGTACCTTCCTTCTCCCAGGAATCAAGGCATTGGACTTAAAAAGCACACATGCCTATAGTGGAAAATTCAGGGACTCCCTTCCTCCACACACGTACAGTATGGCCAGTCATTCCAAGTCTCCCTTTCAGCAAGTCTTAGAGGAGACAAACATAAAGACTGTGTTTGTTCCCTTGTTTTCTGAGAACACTGTCTTTGTTGCCTGTCACCTCAATAGCCAGGAGGCTTCAGTTATTAAATTGGTAGCGAAGGTGTCTGGGAAGATAGTTCAGTCTGTGGAGGGGTTAGTCTACTAGCATGACTTGAGTTTCATCCCCAGCACCCGTATAAGAAGACACTCCTGAGACAGACCCAGACGAACCCTAGGGCTTGCTAGCCAGCCAATCCAATCAAATTGAGGAGCTCAAGATTCAGTGAGAGATCATGACCCAACGATAATGTAAAGAGAAACTGAGGACGATAGCTAGTGCCAACCTCTGGCTTCCACACATATACTAAACGCATACATATATGTACACACACACACACAGACACATGCACACACACAGAACTCTTTAAGGAAAGTACAGAATTTGAATATGTAATGAATTACTAGGATCATGAAATCAGGGGATGTAGAATGCGATCTTATTTCTTTCAGACCTGAGAACCTCAAAGTCTTCCCCTAAAAGACAGCCCTGACTCTCTCCTTGTGGATAGGTGTGTTTCATACAGGCTGACCATGGAAAGGGGAAGGCTGGCCAAGGTCCTATGGCTGCCTTTGCCAAAATTTGCTTGGAAGAGCTTTATTTGCCTCTTCACACAGCTCGAAAGGGAGGCACTGCCCCAGTATAGTCTCCGAAAGCTTTGCATTGCACTGTTATGTCACAGATGGAAAAGTGTCCTGTGTAAACTTCACAGAGTTTACTGTAGCACATCCCTAACCTAACTGGCGCAGGCACTGTTTGTCAAGCTGTTTTGGTTGAGGAAGATTGGGCAAAATAGTGGGGGCACGCTACCAGAAGGAGGTGTGTTTAGGCCCCGAGCTTCACATCTTCTGGCTAAGTGACACTGGAGCAATTATTTCATATCTGTAAGCCTTAGCTCTACCCTCTTCAAAATAGGATTCATGAAGACACTGGTAAGAAAATGAAAATGGCGTCTACCCATACTTAGGTTTTCTCTAAAGCTCCCACTTGCTCCCCTAGAACCAAGTTTCATATCTGGGTGAATCCTGGATTCATTAATCAACTCACTGATAAGAAGTGGGCACAGTTTTTTGTTTTTTTTTTTTTCTAGGTTTTAACCTATGACACTTCCCTTCCAGAGAGATGACGTGGTTTTCCACATTCCTGAATTGATGTAGTTTATATGGTAAAAGTCTCCTTAACTACAACTAATTGTTAGTTATTTTGAGTTGACTTGTTAATGAACTGGACATCAGATAATTTATCATCTAAAACATATCTGAGCACCAACTAAGACGCCACCAATGATTCGGCAGGCCTCCAGGCTTAAAGGGGTTTACTCCAGCTAATACTAGTATAGTCACTTCCCCAGGGAGTGATCTGGAATCATAGTGGATAGATATTTTTAGAAATCAGGTGACCTGAATCTCCAGAAATCTGCCAGCTGCTAAGTGAAATGTAATAGATGCGTGACTGAGTAGAAAATCAACTTCCTGAAGCCACCTGATTTGAGTATTTCCAGGAAGTGAATTCTTTCCTTTTGTCTTTTGAATGTATTTTTAACACCCAAACATTTAGTTTAATAATTATTTATTAGGTGCTATCTTTCAGGCACTGTTTTAGGTGTCTCAAATAGGGCAATAAACACGAAACTTTGTTTGTTTCTGCTCTAACAGAGGATACATTTTAGTTTTTCGAGGCAGGGTTTCTCTGTGTAGTCCTGGCTGTCCTGGAACTCACTCTGTGGACCAGGCTAGCCTGGAACTCGGAAATCCACCTGCCTCTGCCTCCCAAGTGCTGGGATTAAAGGCGTGTGCCACCACCACCCTGCTGAGGATACATTTTAGACAGTGCTCTATAAAACATAAGGAAGAGAATACACAAATCAGAATGAATATGCTGAGTTCTGTAATGGAAACCAGTATTCTGTGAGAAAGCAAAGGCAAGTGGTGCTTTCTCAATGTGTCTCTCTCAGTGGAGATGGATTCCTTGAGGAGGAGGAAGATGATGAGGAGGAGGAGGAGGAGGAGGAAGAACAGGAAGAAGAGAAGGAGGAGGAGGAGGAATCAGTCATGAGCAGGCTTTACAGCAGGCTGCTCCAGGCAGGACAAACAGGAAGGTCAGAAGGAGAGAAAGTATTTGGCAGGCTTGAGGAACAGAAGGAGAACCAGACTGAAGCCCATTGAAGGAAAGCATCAGGAGTGGGAGGCACCAGGAAGAGCAAGGGCTGGGTAACCAGTCTTAGAATATGAATTTTTCTGGGAAGGGCCAAATGAAACCAGTCAAAGAGGACATAAATCAGGGTCATAGCATGATTATATGAATAAACAAGCAAGCAAATGGATGATTCTGGGTCTGGATCTGGGTCTGCATCTGTCTGTAGCTGGGCATCCTCTTAACCTAGAATATTGGATACAAACACATCTTAAGGTCTAGACAACATAGAGACACTAGAATGCGAACAAATCTTTCCCTGGAGACACAGAACCACAGGAATCTGTAAAACGCCATTGAGGGGATCACCCATGACCTAATGGCCTTCCTTGTGCCATTCTCCTTGTTAATACTTCTTTGTTTACTCATAATTCTTTCTTACCTTGCTAAACCATGAAGATCAAGAAAAGGGAAAATAAACAGCAAAAAAATTGCATTTCTTTTAACAACAATAAAAAATGATTTGATACCAGTAAGGAGAGGACACAGAGTCTACATCTAGAAACTGCCCAGATAAACAATAGCCCTATGTGGAACTTCCATTTTGGTTCTGGCTAACCCACTATACATACTGCCTGACCTTGGACAATCTCTGAGTTATTTTTCTTACTTACAGGAAAGGAGTTAGCATTATTTTGCTCCTTTTCATTGCACAATAAGGTTGGTTAGAAAATTGCGGGTGTACATTTTAAGATGTTACTGTTTAGAAACAGATGGCAGACCACCCCACTCCACGTTCCAAGTTTACTGTGTTCACAGATAACTCACACAGATATACACACAGGGTGATAAAGCATAAGCCTAATTGTTTACACAGGTCACCTGTCTGTCTTTGAACATCAGCAGATGTGTTTGAAACCTGAGTGCCCCATGTGGGGAAAGCACAGGTCACCTGCAGGTATAACCCAGGAGCAAAAAGAAATTTGACATCAAAACAAGAAAGGGAGAAGGGTGCCCTCAAAGACCTTATGTCAGAAAACATGGACATGACTCATAGGCATGCTCTCGGAGAACTTAACAAAGTGATGGATAGCAAATAGCTCCTGAGTTGTGGAAAATGAGCTTCGAAATCTAAGCACAGACTTTTCTATACTGAGATGTGTCAACTTCATTGATGTCTCTTGTGGGGTAACAGGATAGGAGCATTTGGTTGTTTGTGTTTGGTTTTTGTTTTCTGGAAAAAGAAGAATTCTAATGGTTTTCAATAGGTTAAACCTGCCCTTGGGGAAGAACTTGTTCTCATAGAAAAGAAACTTTTTATTCATTTATTTTCTTAAGAGTTTTCCTATGTGCCCTAGCTAAGGGCACTGGTCAGTTTTCTGGCTGTGTGGTAAGAAGACTCCAGTCTGGGTAGAAGTAGCTGGTCTTGTTTGTCCTCACTAATGCTAATTACCAATACCACATGGACTTAGGCCTCTCTATAGCCAATGGAAAACACTGCCCTGTGAATCTGAATGTTTGGCCAACTGATCATCCTTTTGTCTTCATAACACAATTGAGAAAGAATTTCTTGCTTTCTATAGTGACCCACATCAGATACATTTGAGTCTATGGATTTTAGGGGACATATAATCTTTTCAAACTGCCTCTCTTTAAGAGTTTTTAATTGTTTGATACCACTTTCTATACTTTAGTATTTCCCTGAAAAAGAAAATGGGCAACAGATTACTACAAAAATCATCACACTGGGTGTTTGCTTAATTTGCCAAGTATTCAATTATATTTTGTATCAGTTGGTAAATAGAATATGAAGAATATATTTGAGAATGGTTTTCAGGAGAAAACATTTTTAGCAAGTGTTTTTTTCTTCTTATTATTTTGTTTTGTTTTTGATTGCTCTCTTTGAGAAGTGCATATAGTCAGTTCCAGAGAAGTATCGTTTTGGAAGTTTTAGGTACAGTCAGAGGAAACCAAAGATTTTTATTGTGAACAGATCAGATCACCTCTCAGCTTGAGCTTCGCTGCCAATCTCCAGAGATACGCTGAGTGAGTTATTGTTGGCTTTGTGAGTGGCCAAGTGGTATTTGATATTTTAACTCAAGACTTCAGGAGAGATATACTATTTAGTTTCTGGGGAAAAAAAAAAAACCCTTTGGAAATCCTTGTCCCTTATGCCAAACTGCTTAACTAGTTGGTATGTAAAAACTTAATTGAGATCTGTGCTTGCTTAATGCAATGGAAATAACTGTTGCATTAAAAACTATTAGGTAAGTGAAACATAGCTATTATTTGACCATCTCTAGCCTCAGAGTTAGGAAACAAAAGGAAACTGACTGGGACAGTCTGCGAACAGTCACTCGCTTACACATAAGTACATAAACGTCAAAAAGAGGGTCTAGGGTTCTTAACCTTGATTTGTCCACTCATCCCCCCTCCTTTTTTTTTTTTTTTGTTCATAACAAATTTGACAAAGAATTTGTTCCAATAGCTCTATGTATTTGGGGCAGAGAAGTGAACTACTTTTTAGATAAACAAAACCATGAAGCAACAAAGAAGAACATGCAGGTGCCCTCTAAAGCTGCTCTCTGCTCAGAACTAGAGAATGGGTAGCAACCTTGATGAGAAACCCAGCAAGTGGTGTCTAGGCCTATGATGTTTCTATAATAGCTCCATGTATTAAACAGATGTAGTAAATCTGCTGCCTTCATGGCATACAAGTCAACGTTAGATTTGGTCACTGATGTTTCCTGGCCCAGAGCTTGAGGTGCACTATAGAGGGGCAGGCGTGGTGGTGGGGTGGATGAGGAGGAGTGTATTTTTTCTGACACAATCAATTTGATTCCATCAGAGCTTATTCTCAGCCAGCAAGGGGAGAACGAACTGTGATCACCAAGAGTGTGGTAATGACAGCAGGAAATGACAGCGCTGGCTCTTTCCAAAAAACAGAAACAGAAGCATTTTCTTTCCATTACACTTTCAAAATACATTGTTTTCTAATCCTAAAGGATGTTTCCAGTTCATTTTTGAACATGTCCAGGTTTTAAGTTGAGGTTAGACTCCTATTCTTTCCTCTTGGAAGAAGAGGCAATGCATGAATGAACACAAGTGTTAAAGATAGAACATGAGAATGTTTAAGGCAATGTAGTGCTAGATTAAAGTCTGAAAAACACTGATTTGCTGATATTTTGCTTTACATTTGCTTTGCTCCATCTGTCACACAGGTCCTGGGAACAAACTGAAGTCATCAGTCATCTTTTGGGCCCCAACTGCTGCTTTTTAAAAAGGTTTCTAAGAGGGAATTAAAGACTCAGGCCTACTGGCACAAGTCTGAGGGATAGCAAGTTCCAGACCTGTGTAGGCCACAGAGTCAGTACAAGGCAAGCCTGGGCAACCTAGTAAGATCCTGTCTCAAAATAAAAGTCGGAGAGAAGACTCGAGATGTAGCTTATTAATAGAGTCTTACATGGGGTAGCTCTGGAGTTTCAGCCTTAGTTTCTATACAAGAAAGGAAGACAGAAAGATCCAAGGACTTATGTGGTAGGGGTGTGTTGGGTGTGGGGAGAATTCTTGTGGTTGGCTAAAATCCTGCTAGAATTTTATTTGTACATGCTACATGTGTGATGACATGAGTTCAATCCCTGGAATTCACAGAATTGAGGGACAAAGGTGACCTCTGAAATTTGTCTTTTGACCTCCCACCCCACTAAAACAAATACTTAGATATTTAAAATTAGAAAAGAAAAAAACCCACGCCTTTTATCAACATCTCCTGATCTTGATGGTCCTCTGCTTTTTCCCTTCATGGCTTCTGGAACTCTCTTTGCAAAGTCCCACTTCTCCAGTGCTAGCTGAGATATTATTTGTATGAGGTGACTGCTAGCACCTTGGAACCTGCCATCTGAATAGAGGACAAATGACTCAGCCTTATCCTGGCTTTTATGCAAGATTTTCTGTAGGTCACATCATCACTGTCACCAAAGCAGGGCAGAGTGACCATAGGTTGAATGAATATGTAAGCATTATGATGTCATGTCTGGTGACTAGCAAGGTGTGTAAATTGTATGGCGGTGGGGATTGTTCTGTCCTTTAGAAACAGATAAGTCCTAATATATCCACAACGTCATTTGTCTCAATTCTGACTTAGTGCAAGAAGTTGCCACCAGCATATATTATGTGGCCATCGATCTCAATAAATATTTCCTGAGCTTTATGCTGGCAGAGTGTGTTCTCATGTATAGTTTCATAGCACCTCAAAAATACATCAGAATGCATCTGCACTGTTGTCATGGCAACTCTATGGAATCAATCAAGTGCCTGCTTTCGGGAGTATCCTATGTTATCAGGCTAGGCTGAGAGTAGATGAGGTTACCAAAGTCCCAACACACCGGCAGCAAGGCACACAAGGTGGTGCATACACGATTAAAACTTTGAATTTATAGCAAAGAAAGCCCTAGAGGGGTTGGAGAAACTAAAGTTAGTGTTTGGAGTGAACGCCCTGGGAAATTTCTGGGTTGAAAATGATGAATAATGGCTGTGAGAAGCATACAAATATACTGACTTGACTCTGCTGGAAATAAAGACACTGTCATCTCAGTCTTGAATTGTCATTAACCAGCTCTGTGTTCCTGGGCAAATACCTCTCTGGCATCAAGTTCAACGTCTTATATTTGGAGGGATGGTCTGTATGATTCTGAGATCTTGTATGACTATTCATACCATGTCCAACAACCAGATTGTTTTGTAGATCAGTAGAAGAAACAATATATCTTAATTACCTGTCACTGAGAAACCATGAATCCAGGATCCTGACCCAGGATTACAGAGCCTTCCTAAGTTCTAGATCTTTTACATACTTGTACATACAAGTTTAACTTCATGACAGGTTAAGATTATTGACAGATAAAGGAACAGACTCTTATCTTACATAACTGATACTATTTATAAATCATTGCAATTGATAATCTTCTTTGTCAACTTGCCTAGATGTAGAATCACAATAGAAGTACATACTCATAGGTTTATGAAGACATTTCCAGAAAAGTTTAATAGATAAGTAAACACCAATCCTAAAAGTGGGAAGAACCATCCCATGGCCCAGGGACCCAGACTGAATTAAAAGGAAAAGTGAGATGAACAGGAACATTCATCTCTGTCTGCTTTCTGACTATAGGGGCGGTGTGACTAGCAGCTTCATGATCCTGATGTTCCTTCCTCACTGCGATGGACTGTAATCTCAAACTGTGAGCCAAAGAAATCTTTTCTTAAATTAATTTTTGCATGTATGTGTGTTTGCAAGTGGTAGGGGTTGAACTTAAGACATTGCATATCCATGCTACATATCCATGCAACATATCCATGCTAGTATGTGGAAACATCCAGGAATTTCAGAGACGAATGTAGTCCCAGTCCCTTGAATTTCTCTTTGTTCTGTCATAGAAGCAATGACAAAAATGCCATTACAGGTGATAAGAAAAACCCATTCAAATCCAAATATGTGTGTGAGAGAAAGAGAGATGGAGAGAGAGAGAGAGAGAGAGAGAGAGAGAGAGAGAGAGAGAGAGAGAGAGAGAGAGATTGCATCTGGGCAAGCAAGTGGTTTTTGTTATGAGCACTCACAAATATTTCTACATAAATATCTCACATCACATACTGATTTTATTGAGATCTAATCACAGAAAAAAAAAAGCACAGAAGCTTAAGTATGTAGATGAATATGCACTTTGACAAATAATACATGTTGATGTCTTCCATATCTAAAAGGAGACTAAAGATTGTACTGGAAGCTTGCCTCATGACCTGGCTCAATCCATCTCTCTTCCACTCAGAGCAATCATCATGCTGATTTCATCTGCACGGACTGGGTTTATTTGTTCTTTTAGTTGATCCATGTATTCTATTTGATTCATCTATGAGGCTGCAAGTGTTTGCATTGTGTTTCCGTTTGTTGTGAGCAGTAAGCTACAGGATGAATATATCACAGCTCACGTATGAGCTTCTTTCAGAAGATATGTAGATAAGTTCTAGGTTTTAGGGTTATTAAGTAAGTTGCTATGGACATTTCCATATGTGACTGTATGTGTCTATTTGTAGAGGTGTTTTTATTTTGAGAAATAAATGCCTAAGAGTAGACTATTGGGGCCAAGCTTTATGTATATACTTAGTGTGAAGAGAAATTATTAAATGATTTTCAGGGCAGTTATACTATTCTACTGCCCACCAGCAATGTGAGAGCAATTCCATATTTTTAACTGTAGCCATTCTAATGTACAAACAGTAGAATTTCTTTATTGTTCTGATATTTATGCTCTAATATATTTATTATACTTTCATGTGATTATTATTGATATCTTATGAAATAATCATCTAAGATTTTTCTGATTTTTATTAGTTGTTTATGTTCTTATTGATAAATGAGAATTTTTTTTTAAAAAAAGTCTGGATTCCAGTTACACGTCAGGTATTCGTCCTGAGATGATTTTTACCTTTATTGTGACATGAGTCATTTTCAGTACTGTTCTCCATTTATTTCACTCTTTAATTTTTGACAGTATCATTTTCAACGTAAGAAGTCTTGTAAATATTTTTTTAAATAAATCCCTATAAATGTTCCGTGTTGTGCTATCATCTTGTTATTTCCAACCACTCAGCAACAGTACATAAAAAAGAATCGATACATATATATATTTATATTGACCCCCAAGTCTCCAAGTCTTGCCAAATCACACAATTACATAATGTGTCCAGAAGATCTATTAAGAATTTTAATGTAACTATCCTCTCTCCCCCTTTCTGAGTGGAGATTCCCTAGAATTTTCTTTGTATACAAACATTCTGTCTATCTTAAAATGTTTTCATTGTTCTTTTCTGAATTTATTTATTATTGAAATATCAGTGGAAGTACAATTTGAATATAGTTGGCAAAATTGAACGGATTAGTTCTAGTCTTAGTGGGAAACACTGGGGATGTGCTGGGTTGTTCAGCTTCCTCTTGTTAGAGCCAGGAAATCCCCGTCTTCAGTTTGCTAAGAACTTTAACTGAAATGATAATAAGAGTTTTCTTCTTTATCGGGGAATATATTGATATTGCATTTAAAACAGAATCAGTGCTGTGATCAATGGGATTGATTGGATTATACTTATCATTTTCTTAAGAATTTTTATGCTAATGAAAGATCCTGACCTGTAAATCTCCTTGTAGTTGCGTTTCAGATACGGGTAGCAGGGTGATGTGGCCCCAGAAAACTCACTGAAATGCATCCCTTTCAACACATCCATTTTTTAGAAACATATAGAGTTTGAAAAAATGGTCAAATTCACTCTCAAGGCATTTGGATAAATTTTCTTACTGGAAATAATCTAAGTAAAATGTTTGCTGCTTGGATAGCATAACTATTATATACGTGTTCTGTATTTATCCTTTTATCACATTTGGTAATAATGCTTTAAAAGTGTCCGTTCTCGTCATTTATGTTGTCAAAATTTTGTTTGTGCCGTTTTCTTCTTTCCATTTTAATGTATGTCTGTGGAGTTTGCTCTTTGTCATCAATGTTTTTTGACTTCTTCCTTTATTGTGATCAGTCTTGCTGGATGCTTGTCAATTTAGTGCCCCCCCCTTTTTAAAAAAAAAAAACACTTGAAATTGGATCATTATCTAACTAAAAATAAAAATATAAATATAATTTAAAATATTTATTTGATTTCTGTTCTTGTTTTTGTTGTTGTCTCTTACTCCTATTTACTTAAAACAATTTTATTTTACACTATTTGTCTAGATTTTTATAATCAGGAGACAGAGATCATTTAGGATTTGATATTTTCTAATATGAGCATCCAAAGCTATAAAGGTCCCTTTAACCAACCAGTTATTCTTCTCGTTGCTGCGAGAATACATCTGACAAAAGCACCTTAGAGAAGGGTGCACTGGGCTCATGGTTTGAGGAGATAGTCCACCATGGCAGGGAGACACATCAGCAAACGTGTGCAGATGAGTATTGATACTCTGATGGCATGTCTCTTTTATTTGGTCCAGGGCGCCAGGCCATAGAATGGTGTTGCCCACATCAGGATAGGCATTCCCCCCTCAGTTTAACTATTCTGCAAACATCTTCACAGCCACACTCAGAGGTGTGCTTATATGGTATTCTAAAGCCAGTCAAAGTAACAGTGAAGATTAGTGACCACAACCAGTGTGGCAGAACATATCATTCAAGTAGCATCGTGTTGCATTTATTATTGTTCAGAACAAATCAGAGTCCTTTGGTGAATGACAGATCATTTAAAAATATGTGCTTAATTTCCAAGCATGTGGAGGAGTCTATTGATTTTTTAAAAAACATTTCATTCTTCTGAAATGTATGGAAAAAATTTAAATTTAGTTTGTTCTTTTGGTTAATAGTTCATGCATTCTTGAACATCTGAATCAGCTGCATATAGAGTTCTATTAGCCTGTGAAGTCATATGTAGCAATGTTATTCAAATCTAATACATCCCTGCCGAGTTTTAAAAGCATACTTGGTTATCAAATGTGTGTCTTGGTGATTATGAATTTGTCTATTTTGTTTTCTTCATTTTAGTTTCAGGTACTTTAAATACATCATATATTAAATTGTCATTTTAAATTAATTAATCTTTTTCTATATAGAAGGTTTCTGCTCTTGTTGTACAATGTTTTATGTGTATGCGGTCCTAGGGAGAGAATCCAGAGCCTTGTACATGTAAAGTAGGAACTCTTACACTCACTAAGCTGCGACCGCACATTGTCTGACTTCTTGATTGTCCACTCCTTATTCAGCCTACTTCCTCTTATGTAACTAGCGTCAGAAATTAGCTTTCAGCAATTAGCTTTGGAATGATGTAATATTTTACCTTTACTTTCATATCAACTATGCTTTATATTTAAATATGCTTCTTTTCGACCGCATGCAATTAGATCCTGTGTTATCATTACATCTGCTCCAGTACTGGATCCTTATCTGGTATTTAATGTTTAGATCGAACACAGTAATTGATTCAATTTGATTAATAATGACTTTTTATTATTCCCTTTCCTTTTCCTTCCATAATGTTGTTGAAACATTTTTGGAGGTTATCACTGAGCTGGGACTACTTTCTGTCTCTCAAGAAAAATAGATCAATACAAGTGCACTAAATAGAATCTAGGAAGAGAAGTAATGGCCCAGGGCCAACCCTGGTGGCAGCACTGGCTCTGGCAATGGAAAACTCTTTCTTTTCTCATTTGTAAAAATAATAATTAAAACAGTAAATAATGTACTGCTAGCTGGAACCATTGGAAGGTTTGGATAGCCCAGATCTTAATATAAAATGATATACTAAAAACATAATCAGTAAAAAAAAAAAAGAATGCAATAAACCACACCTTTAATTGGTATGCTAGAAAAATGAACACTTTAAAGCTGAGAGGATACAAAACATAGCAGACAAAGAGCGCTGGGCACGGTGGTAAGACGAGGATTCTGATACAGTGATAAAGCATCTCCAAATGAAGATGTGAGCTTTGTATTTAACAACAGGATCCTACACCCAGTTCTAGATTCCATGATCTTGAGATCAAGGGGATTCAAGAAGAGAATCAGAATGTGATATAATTAGAGTCAGTTTGGTTGAAAATCTACATGTCACTGGTCTTAACACAGAGGAAAGTTGAAGTAACTTAGACAAAGGTGCAGAATTCATTTGTGGCCAAGCCGTGTCTAAAGCCTTTCCTACTGTTCTCTCCCTAGTGCATCTTCCAAGTCTTAGTGTGAACTAGGCATTGTGAAATTAGAACAAATGAGGAAAGATACCGAAATGTGATACAACTTACTTGAGGGAGAAAGTGCTGATAGATAAAACATCTATCATAAAGTTTGTAAACTACAGAAAGAAATGATTCTGTAAGAGCTATTATATAATGATAATAGCTCCTCAGATATTTGAATTGAGAAATACATTGTGTATGTTTAAAGTAGAGAACATGATTTTATGGGACACACACACATAGAGTAATTTGGTTACTGTAGTACACTAAAACTATGTATACATATATACATGCATGCAAACACACATATGTATGTATGTATGTATGTATGTATGTATGTATGTGTATCTTGCATAAATTATGTGGTGGTTTGAGTGAGACTACCCCACCCCCACAGGCTCATATATCTGCATGCTTAGTTTCCAGTCAATGGGCTTTTGGAGGAAGTGTGTCACTGAGGGTGGGCTTTGAGGTTTCAAAGCCCATACCAGGCCCAGTGTCTCTTCATTCCTACTGTCTGTGGATCAGGATGCATCTCTCAACTACTTCTCCAGTACCTTGCCTGCCTGCCACCTAACTCCCTGCCATGCTGACAAAGGGCTAACCCTCTGAAACAATCTCCAACTAATATTCTCTCTAAGTTTGCTCAGCCTGTGTCTCTTCACAGCAATAGGGTAACTAAGGCAAGTTATTCATATTTTTGTGTCAAGAACAGTTACAGTCTACCAATTCAGAAAAAATCCTGAATATAAATAGGAGTATTAATTATAGTCTGCACACATTGAATGTTTTATACGTTTCTCTAAGACAATAGTTGGGTGAGGTACTTGTTAAAAGTATCTTAAAATTACATGCTACACATTCTTACTTGCCTGTAACCTTTGCTTGTTTCTTATTCCTCTTGTAAGATTACTCCAGGAACTGAAGCTACAGTGTAAGGCTAACTGAATATTCATCGTTGTAATATCATCCATTCAACAGTAAGCTGGCTTGCTGCTAAGCCTCAAGTGTGATGTTACTATTTCTATCTTATATTAACTACAAGCTTATGGTATCAGATGGGACAATTTATTTATGTGATCATTTTGATTGGCCAAAATATATTCACAGATGCATTGGTGAGCATGCCAACACTTGTAAGCAACAAATGGAATCCTTAATAAAAAAAAAAAACTAGCAAAAATTTAGACTGTTGATTTGTTTTTTTTTTTCAGCATAATAACTTTTTTTCAGTTTGTCTGGAATCTTTGGAATCCGTAGCGTACATCAGTAACATATGAAAAAACTATAATTAAATATATACTTTACCTATGGGGGTTGCTTATTTGTTTGTAAATAAAAAGCAGGTCCAAGTGACATTAAAGTCTGAACCATGTTATTTTAAAGAACCATTTTAATGGTCCTAGACGTCCAGAGATTACTTTATGCTGTTATGTTTCTCCTCTCCAGAACATTCTACTCTATAAATAAAACAATACAGACTTTTTTGATAGCTGAAAGTAAAATGGAATTCCTCTTTAGGCCAGTGCTTTCAGTCGAGAAAAATCAATGTATTTCAGTTCATTTCAAGGTTGATTCTTTTCCATTATGGAAGAGTGTTTACAAATGTTTCTGACAAAGGGCAGACCAGCAAATCTTTATTCTGCTTTCAAGAATGCACCTCTGTAAGAGATAACAAAATAAGAACCAACCGAGGAAAATAAATAAGGTTGTTTACTTCTTTTGAAAGGCTGTGGAGACCATCTATCTGACTTATCCACATCTGATCTAATTTACAAGGAAGAAAAACAATTACTCTGTAATAACTGGCTGCGTAGGAGAGCTTCAGTGTTTTTAACAGTAGTTAATATGTTTAGTGGGATCCCATTGATTAACATGTATCTCAGTTTTGGATACTTTGGAACCTGTAGCCAGTAATTTAGTCCCAGTTGTTCTTCTTAGATAAAAGTGTCTGTATACTGGAGTGGATGAGGCCTTGACCAGTGGATGTCGGCAAACCTGGTTTCAGATATTTGCTTTCTCTATACTTTCTGTAAAGGAGCACAGTGGGATAGACTTTCCACATCTTTGCATTTGTACAGGAAGTCATAATTACCCCTGTCAGTGCCATAACTAGGGCGTTCACACTCCCCTCTGATTCTCATCCTGGTGCTAACTCACTATGAATAAGCAGAACAACTTCTGCATGGTGAGAAAAGTTCCAAGTGATACTTGCTGACCTTTAAACATCTCTCTCCCGGTCCATGCTCTCCTATCTGGAGGGAGCATCTGTGACTTTCTCTATCCTGGACAAAAAAAAGTCTTAAAATTTCTTTTCCACACAAATGTATAGAACTTGCTGTTATTTTGATCCAAAACTACGCATGTGGTATACATTACCTCAAAAATCATTCCACATAGCCTCATGATAATCGAAAATGTGCTGGGGCCAGACTTTCCCTACTACACAGGATAATTTTTTGTTGTTGTTATATGTCTCATTTTCTCAAAAGCCATGTGTTTGAGATAGTATTGCAATAGAGCTGTTCTGAAAGCTGCCATTGGTTTCAACAGCACAATACTTTATTGTTTGCTAGCATTTTTAATGTGTGTATCAAATACCTTTACCAGCTTAGAGGGCTATAACAAACCACAGACTCTGTGGTTTAAGCAAAATAATTTTTTTTGTGGTTCTGGGGGCTTAGGAGTTGGAGATTAACTCTGGGACCTTTCCATCTCTGTTAGAGTCTCTCCTCCTAGCTTCTAGATTGTGACCCAATGATGGTGTTCTAATGCCAACTTCCTCTGTGAAAAGATAGAAAGGAATCTTGCCGTACTGAAAAGGTACCTGTATCATTTGGAAGATGCCCTGTATTTCAAACCTCATTTAACCTTCATTGCTTACTAAAGACCCTTCTTCCAATGTAATTATACTGGGAGTTAAGAGTTTTAGTCTTAAAATTTGAGGGGAACAAAATCCACCCATAGCACAAAATAAATGTGAAGATTCAAAGGCAGAAATTCAATCACATAAATACATTTTTCGCCTGAAAAAGGTGACTTAATTTTTGTAAGTTTTTTTTCTAATTTTTTTTTGAAACTGCATCTCACTGTAGCCCATGCTAGCTTAAAAAACTTGATTTAGCCTAGCCTGGACCCAAAGCTTTGATCTTCCTGTGTCATACTTGCATTACTACCAGCTGCTTTTGGGGGAGATTTTTTTAAAGCAGTAATTTATATTTATATTTAATTTATATTTATATTATTTAAATATTAAAACCTTACATATATTTATTCAGTTTGCTAAACTTGTTTTGAAGTAGTAAACTGTTTTTATTATATCACAGTTTGAGGGTTTATAGCCTTTAGAAGAACTTTGTCAGGTGAGAGCATTAGCATTGCGTTATAGTGTCAGTGAGACATAGGTCTGGATCTCTGCTATGAAGATAACAGACCAGAGGTTCAGAAAACCCCAGACTCACTCCAGCTGTTGACCCTCACTTCAACCCCCTGGTTCATCACTCTTTTATGCAGATTCTTTAGACTCTAGAATTCAGTTCAAAATTCTCCTCAGATTTCATTTGAATTGTTACCAGAGTCTGTAACTAAGAAAGGTCTGGTGGCTGTAGAATGTTAATACAACTCTGACCTTATGTATTGATGCAATACTAAATTTCAAAGTAGATCGAGCCTTAGAAATTGGATAGGCCATAAGATGACCTTACTTAGAAAATCAGATAGTGTGATAAATACTGTTGGCATATTTAACAACTATCAAATAGACTAGAATATTGATAAGACCTTGTGTAGGTACTTTACCAAATGTATTTATAGCAGTCAAGTAATCAGCAAAAGCTGTTTAGTAAGTGATTTCTGGGAACACAGTGTGATATAAGAAAATGGTACTATGATTCTGCATTCCAAGTCACAGACAGCATTCTAGCCGTTCTAAAAGTATTTTATGCTACTGTCAGGCATACTCAGCCATTAAAATTTGAAAACCAAAGTCATAGACACTGTGAAGCATACATACTAATGACTTTTTTTGTATCTGGGATTGTGGCATTTCTTCACTGGGACATCTCCCAATTCAGTATTCAGTGAAAGTCAGACACAGAGGTTGAGAGGAGGCCAAAGGGAAAGGACTGCGCTCCTAAATAATAGCTTGTCCAGGCTAATGGAGTCTCTCTTGCTCAGCAGAAAGACACCTGACTATGGCGTGTTAGCTTGCTTATCCCTCCTGGTCTCTCAGACCAGCTCAAGCTCCTCCACGAGAATCAGAGAAGAGGAACTCTAC
The DNA here is from genome assembly GCF_004785775.1 of Grammomys surdaster. Lineage (NCBI taxonomy): Eukaryota > Metazoa > Chordata > Mammalia > Rodentia > Muridae > Grammomys > Grammomys surdaster. The sequence continues at coordinate 14,978,452 of NW_021604636.1, read as the reverse complement.
CTTGAGAGTGAGTGGTAAAATGTTTTGGTTAATCATAGTGTAGTTGAGTGCCTGGCTCAGAAGGGGTTAAATTAAGGGCATGGGACATTCCTGCTTTGGGTGGAAGAACTCCCAATTATATTACTGAGCACCGATGTCACGTTAACTACTGAAAAGTAATAATTAAACTCATACCTTTAACTTCGCTAAACAAATTATCTACCAAGCTCCACCTCCTACGGAAAACTAACTGAAGCAGTGTGAGTCTGCTGTTAGAAACTACAGAAATTGCCTGGGAAACGGAGTTCAGGATTAGTTGGTTTAAGAACAAACTGTATGTGTATAGTGTGGCCACTCAAAAAGTAATCTGTTTTCAGGACATGCTCCCTCTTACATGCTGTGAACACACATCAGATAAAAGCAAAATAGCCTTCAGAAAGGAGTCAAGTCACTTTTCATCCCAACACTTTTAAATATGGAGAAAATGTGTATATTTCAATTTAGTTCTTAGAGCAATAAAGTTGTACATTGTAAATTTTCACTAAATGCAACTAACAGGGGAGATGTTTTCATATAGACCAAGCGAAAGAGATTGAATAAACTTTACTGGAAAAAGTCTAGATTTTTCATAATACGATAAATTCAAGGTAGTAAGAGTTTGAGAAATCAGAGAAACAGAGGATTCATTCAACCTAAGAGAGATGTTAAATTCATCATCTTCTACTGAGGTTATGGACTTAAAAAAGACCCTGTGTTTTTCTTTGATCTGGGTAATTAATGTGCACGTGTGTGTGTGTGTGTGTGTGTGTGTGAGCATGTTTACATGTCTGCTGTGATAGGATGAGGCTGCCAAACACTGGAACAGTTTATCAATGAATGACCTCTGGAAGGTCATCACTTACTAACTGATCTTTACTAAAGAAGCAAAGAGCAATTGATTACTCTTACCCAGAAGAGAATATTTTTCTGAAGAACGGCTTCTTTGTTTTGCTTTCTCTGCTGAACTAGTATGAGAACAATTATCTGGAGATGTGCAAAACACCTGTCGACTCTGGTTACCTCATGTTCTAGAGACATACTACACAGACACCTAGAGGCATCTCAACTAAGTGGGCATGACTATCCCAATTAGGTAAGAGTCCTCACCATTAAATGTCATTAGATTTAATTTCATGCCCCGAGAAAATTGTTGATGAAGCCCATACCACTAAGGGCAGGGCTTTGTGTACTTAAGCCAAAACAGGATGCTCAAAACATACTTCTACAATAAAATCCATTAGAGGTTTCCAACAATAGCATTTGGCAACATATTCATCACATCTAACACTTTTATTTTACAGATGAAGGAGGCATGGCTCACTCATCTTCCAGCCAAGAACTCTTTACAAGATACCATCAAGCTTCCTAGACATTGCAGTGATTGGAGAACACCTTTAAGGCAATGAGCGCTGGGTGTAGTTATATTGTTGATTATAGGCACTAATGACGAAATCAGAGTGATATGAGTTCTGACTAGTATTTTACCCTTGAGGAAGTCCATCTTGGGCCAATGAGATGGCTTCTTAGTTGGACATACTTTCTACCAAGCCTGATGAATGGAGTTCAATTCCCAGGATCAACATGGTTGTATTCTGGCCTTCACATGTGTATCATGTCACATGAGTGCCCACTCCCAAAGAAAGAGAAATTCAATCGTATTCCATATGCTTTTTTGGCATTCGTAAATTAGAGATTATCCTTCACAGCAGTTAGAGGAGTCCTTTAGAAACTAAAGCGATTACTCAGGGGAAGTTAGGGCAGAGGGTATGGGAGTTGTCATTCTACATAGAAAGTCACTAGATTCTGCCTCTTAGAGGCATCAAAGCAGGATCACCCATTCTCCATTAGTACTCCGCAGAAAGGTTATTGGTAGAGAATTCCTTTCTCTGTACAAAAGCTGTCATGAATTTTATATTACCTTTCTCAAAGGTATGATAAGACAAATAAACTCAAAAGGTAGTCATGGGAGACTTACAACGTGAATGGGAAAGAAGTAGATGGAGCATAAAAGCCCAAAGAAAAATAAGTCAATTTAAGAAGCAGGGGAGAATAATGCCAAAAATCTGCAGAAGTATTCAGAGAGTAGAAATGGTCTTAAATCCACATTCTGGGACTGGACAAAAATGAATAAAGAGCTCCTGAAACTTTGAAAACATTGTTAAAAAATAATAAAAAGTTTGTAGCAGGAAGAAACTTAACATCTTTTAGAAAATTGAGTCAAAGCATTATGTGTAAAAGAAAGAAAATATGTGAAAGGTAATGAAATAATCAAACCAGTGAATGTGCAGTCCAGTTAACGGAATTCAGCAAGAAATAATCCAGCTTAGATGTGAAGACATCTTAAAAAAAATAATAAAGACGAAGCAAAAATGACTTTGCAGGGAAGCCTCAACAACATATCCCTGAGAGATGCTTGTTGGGAAGGTCACAATGTTTAATGAAAGTGAAGTGTGGAAAACACAAAGAAGATGGGACACATTCATCTGGATACTAGAAGAAATGAGAATCCAACACACACAAATGCCCAGACACTCAAAACCAACAAACAAGCAAAACAAAACAAAACAAAACAAAATCCCAACACCTTTAAAACCAGAAATGTGGTAGATAATCCAACCAGACCCTCAGAGGCATTGTGTTATAGCCAGCATTCCACCACAGTACCAGAGATGTCAGAGATTAACAGCATATTTATTATGGGCCACCATTTTGAAAGCTTTAGTCTATGGTCAGCTGGCTCTATTGCTCTCTGGCCTGTGGCAAGGAATAAGATACCCTCATGCCCCTATACCTAACACAAACATAGGAAGGGGCTAGGAGCTCGTTATCCCTTTGAAACATGCTCATTTAGGACTTAACTTTCTTCAATTAGGTTCCATCACCTTTTAGCACCACTAAAGAGCACGACCTGCCTTTCTAGTGATGTTGAACAACTACACATGGTCTTAGAATAAAGTTGTTTTAAAAGACTCAGCATTGCAAGCAAACTTTGCAAAAAGTTTGTGAGGATGTTTCTTGGCAAAATGGGGAAACACACTAAGAAAAAGAGAGACATAAATACTCTATTAAATATTATATTTAAGCCAGAGAAATTGCTGGAAGTGGACCTGGAAAGGAGCTGAGCAACCAGGATTATCTTGGTTTTGGTTTTAAATTGAGCTTTTTCGGATAAATCTCTTCTTTTCACATGCTCATTAGTCATCGGTACTTTCGCTTGTGTCTTTCAATTATTCCTTTACCAATTGACTATTAGTCTTTTCCCTAATTGTGTTGTTCTTTGTTTCTTAGGGATATATCTTTTATTACCTTTGATACGAGAATTTTCCCACATAATTATTTCTTTTAGATTTTTCATTTTTAAATATCCCAATATGTGAATGTAGAGCTTTTACTCAGCCTTTCTTTAACTTTGATCTTCATCTAAAGAACGAGGTTATAACAAAATGCATTCCGGAGACATAATAGGTTATAAGAAAAGGTCTTACAAAACTGAAGCAAAATTTGCTATTTCTTTGGACACCTAACTTAGTTAAACATATTGATTCAACATGACTGTTGCATCCTTAGTAGACATTAGAACAGTGTCAATGAAGGATACTTTGTAGGTACTTAGCAGATGTCATACTTGGTTTTTAAATTCTTCTAAGTCTATATATCTTACTGATCATTTGATTGAAAGGATAGTTGAAGAGCTGACTTGGAGACTCGGGAAGTCAATTTCCTTGTCTTTAGTAATACCTCCTACAGTTTTTATTTCTTCTTTTAATAGTCTGAAGCTCCTCAGTTCACATAAATGTGAGCCATTCTGCAACATTTCAGAAAATGTTCTACATAGCGTCTCATTCACGTGATTATGAAAAATAACATTTCCTTTCACCATTTTGTCCAGAGACTCCATCCAAACCCACCCACTTTTAACCAAAAAAGGAAGAAAGCATATAGCTGAACACCTCCTTTAAACCTCCCTTGACTCATCCCTGCCACTGACTGAGTTCAGCATTAGTCAACAGTTAACCAGCTTGAAGGAAAAAGGGGAGCACAAAGGCTTACAGTCTCCTGACACCTCTTTCATTTTTAGGGCACTCAGTACAATTGTCGAGCTATTCTACACAGCTCCTGAGAAACCTCGGGGCTTGAAATGCTTGTCCGTGCCAAGACACAGCTAGGTTCTGTTGGCACACCTTCATCTCATCACATACCCAGCTCAGACATTCCTCATTCACCAGAATACATACATTTCTCCTGAAAATATCTTGTCTTTCCTCCATTTCAACAAAGATCATGTATAGTCTCAGAATATTTTGAATTTTCTAGTAGGAAAAAAAAATCCCAGGTCAATTGGCTCTACCTGCACTCCTCAGCAATCAGAGATTTGTTTCTGAATAGCTCTGGGGATTTCACCATATGACTCCCATTAATGAAATTGCTGGGCTAATCTCTCTGTGTGACATTACAAACACCAGCTTCCTGTCCAACTTCAGCTGAAGCTCTTTTTTTTCCCCCTATATTTCTTTTGCTGTTACAACCAGAACTGTGAACCTGGAAAGGATTTCCAAGATCAGTTCAGTCTTCCAATTTTACACATGAAAAAATGGGCGTCTAGGGGCCTTTACTGGCTGTAAGTGGCCATGTGATTGTGCAATTTGTTCTACAGATGGCCCAGGCACCCTTGGAATTTAGGAAGCACAGTTTTAGGAATAATTTACACTAAGTTATAGTGTAAATAAGGAAACATGGAGAAAGATACCTGGTACCCATCACCAAGGTTGAAGAAGTTTGCTTTTGCCTTGCAAGTAATCTAATCAATGGTTGTATCAGTATTTGGAAGGTTCTTATTTAAAAGATTATATTATAGGGGTAATGTTAAGGTTTGGTCAACTTCAGGGACCTCTTATTATTACGGATAGTGTTAATATAGTAAGATAATCTCTCAAGTGTGAGTTTACCATGGCTACTTAAATTTGAAGTGTGTAGACAGCAGTAGCATCATAAAATTATATGCTAAAGAGTTGGAGAGATAGCTCAGCCTTTAAGAGTACTTGCTGCTCTTGCAGAGGACTGGAGTGTGGTTCCTGGTCCTCACAGTGTGTAGCTCACAACTGCCTGTAACTCTAGCTCCAGAGATCTGCTGTCCTTTTCTTGTCTGCTTGGACCTGGCACAAAGACGCACTTATATATGACTAGCTTTGGCTCAACCGGAACTCTTGGATTAATTCTGAATAACTCTGAAGAGGGTTGTAGATGAGCCACAAGAGGTTTCAAACCTTATCTTTGTTTCCCTCAAATCATTTTCTTTCTCAGATTTCTCACAATTTTAAGCAACTTGCTGTAGCTAAAATCCTTCTATCTTCTACCTTCATCGATTCAGCTAGTTTATTTCGAACAAATAAGACACCCATTTTTCTTTCATTTATTTTTGTTTTCTTTTTTTTCATTTTGTTTAGCTTTCATTATGGAAATATATATATACATATATATATATGTATATATATATATGTATATATATCTCGATTTTAGTGACATTGTCCCATAATTTAATACTTTATCATATTACTAGAATCGGTCGACCATATGCTGTACGTTATAAGCTGTTCCTTCATCATCATGGATTACATCAGATCCATCCAAAGCCTTGGTGTCTACTGTGTGACTGAGGATCCTCTAGGTCTGCATTTCTGGTGGCTCCTGCGACCTAGTGATTAGAGTCTTAGAGGTGCACACACCAATTCAATTCAAATTGGGCTTTTATCTTTGTTTCCTTAGCTTCCATTCCAATGAGGTAGAAAGCTGTAGAACCCAGAGCTTCTTTGTTTCATTTCTCCTCAGGAAGGGGCAAGTGGAGGACTAGCGAGAAGAAAACCCATACATACCCTCATTCCATGTTCAAACCTAATGTATACGTTTCCAGTCATGCCCTTTGCATTCCATCAAATAGTCCTGAGAGATGAGTGGCCACTCATTTTAGTTCATGACTACCACAGCACTCTTAGCATGTGGGAGTGGCTCACCTTGCTCTCTTCAGACCTTGAATCTCTCATATGTGTTTTAATTCACATGTTTGATACTATATCCTGGTAGAAGGATGATTCAGCAGAACCATGCAAGTTGCTCCTACTTGACCCTCCCTTGGAAAAAACTTACACTGACATCTGTATTATGAAGCCAGAGTCTGCAATTAGGAATTTTATTAATTCGATTTTGCAAGAAAGGAAACAGAACTACTCCAAACTCTTCAAACAAAAATAGGAACATACAGAGCCCTTCACCTCCAGTTCCTGACATCAGCATTTGCTTATCTCCTTTAGCCCTTACTTCTTTGTAAAATACTCTAGAAGAATTGCCAACAAAAGACCTTAGTTGCAAAGAGTCCCTTAAGATTCTTTTCAAAGAAGAAAAGAAATGACAGTGTAGATTGACTGAGCCTGGACAAAGCATCCATCTTACATACTTTAGTTTTGCTCTGCCTAATTCCTCATGCAGACTCTTAATTTAGCAATGACACCTGAACTGTTGCAAGCATTATATGGAGATTAGTGAGCTCATGACAACGAACCCAGCAAACAAAAACAAACTTAGAAGCTCAAGTTGTGGGGCAGAACTCATGTACAGACAATAATTTGAAATATCTTCCCTAGGTATGTGCCAGTTTCACGAGAGGAACCAAAATGCAAAAGCTGGAACCCTTTATTGTTCCAGCTACTTGGGCTTCTGGCTACTGCTTTTGAAAAGACACAGGGGTCTATAGATAAAGCATTCCTGGGATACTGCCAACAGGTGAATCTTCTCTTTAGGAGCATGGACAGAGAGAGTATAGTCAATTGCGTATAATTTTCAAATGCCATAGTTTTTATTTAGGTGGAAATCATTATTTTAAAGCACATAGTTTCAGTGGTGCATACTTGATTTATTGATTTTTTTGCTTTTTATGCTGTGCTAGGATCCTCCCATAATAGTTTTTGTCTAGAACTAAGGTCGGAATGGTTTATTATAATACTGAATATGATATTACCAACTGTGTGTGTGTATGTGTGTGTGTGTGTGGGGGGGGGGTATTTGCATGAATTTTGAAGTAAGTCCAGAATTGAGATAATGATGTGGATAGCTTAAGGCTAAAGTCACCAGAAACATGGAAAACTGAAATATTTCACTTCATGGACTCGAGGTAAACGTCTGTCCATCTAAACTTGGCAGGCACAGTTATAATGTTGGCTTGCCTGAATTGGAGAATCATTGCCTCCTTTTGCGTCTTAGTCTTGTCAAAATGACATGGGTGTGTGAGCCTGGTTAGATTTAACGAGATCTGAACCTGAACACATATTTCAAATGCAAATCAAGTCTCCATTGTTTTAACTATAAAAGGCATGAACGTGAATTCCAAAGCGGATTTCACACGAGATGACGTGGATAATAACATTGCTTCCTCTGTGAACCTCTTCCCACAGGCCTTACCACTTCCTTACCCATCTTGAGGCTTGTTGGGACATGTTCATAAACATTTATGTCAATAAACTTATAATTAAAAGATATATTCCAGTCCTTTAGCAAGTAAATATATTGACTATTATTCACCCTTTACAAGAAATTCCTTAAAGATCTAAAGAGTGGCAGCCTCATCAGGCTCCCATGGCCTACCTTGATGCATGACTATATTTGGAAGTCTAGCCTGACTTTCAACTCTATATATAGGGATACAAAATGAAACTCAAATAAAGGTACCTTGAAAGAAGATCTTCATTAAATGATTTTCAAATTAGAAAATTACATACTCAAACATCATGAGCATTCATAAAAAGATGAAATATACATGTGTCTGCATGTTTGTATGGGACTGTGCAGTCTCTGGGATATATAAATATGCATAAGTTTCTCATACAACATAATTAGAGAAAATTACATATCTAGCCAATTAGTCTTTAGAGCATCTTTCTCCCTCCTTGCCCCCAGTGTCCCTGATAAGCCCGCTTTCGATTTCTGCGGTTGGGTTCACCCACATGCCTCCTCTGTTTTCTCCCCTGATATTTCAAACATCACGCTTTCCCTGCAGGGCAACCTGCTTCCTCCTGCTCCCTAGTCTCATTCAACTCCTCAACTGCTTCCAAATCTCAGATACTGGGCACGACTCCAGCTGTTTGTGGGTGGACAAAACAATTACCTAGAGATGCTAACAGAAACAAAGATGATTTTCTGTCTGATGTCATGGATGGCCCTAGACCACTGCTGGTCCTCTCCATCTGTTTGTCCCTTAGTCATACATGGAGAATAAGTCATCGCTCTAAGCAGAATTAGATTGCCAACACATCTTTCTATGCCAGCCCACTGGCTTACAGAAAGCCCAATGCCAGCATGGAAAGGCAAGATTTGCAGGATTTCGAGACAGAAGCTGCCTGAGCTCTATGGAAAGCCCTGGGAGTCCCCATCTTCCAGCTTAACACACCACTCCTAGGCAAGTCTGGGCAGTTTATAGTCTGCCTCCACTCTCTGACTAGGTCTGCAGCAGTCAGTCAGCTCCACCAGGGCTCAGAGGAGTCTTGGTGTGATATTCTCACAGACTCTTCTCAGCGCCCCGACCCCCACTTCTGCACTCCTGTGACAGGATTTCTTAGCCTTTCTCATCATTGCTTTTCCTACAAGAGTGTACAGACATTAATAGACATTAGCCTTCAATACATCTGTGAGTTAATAAAATTTACCACAGGATAATTTGATGCCATGATTACACTTGCTACATATCTCTATCTTTAACATTTGGTCATGTAATATTTGTGTGTGTGTGTGTGTCTGTGTCTGTGTATGAGTGTGTGTGTTATCCTACATATAACACTAGTTAGGTATTTTTACTCCCTAGGAATCAATCTTGGAGGTAAAATCACAACCATTAATATTCAGACACTGGATTTTATCTCCAAGGTAAGGCTGAAACCAAATTTGGCATATCCAATGTCCTTTTGTAACCTCAAGGTGGTCTTTCTTGAGTAAGTACACATGCCACTTCTCCCATATTTTCAGCTATACTTTATTTCTTTGTATATCCTCAGACGTAGGGTTGCCTAGGGGAGGGTGTAGGGCTGCAAAGGTGGTAGGGAACAGTAAAGCGAGTAGAACATTCCTGCAGAGTTAACAGTACTATGGAGAACATTTCCTTCATCTCAGGCTGTGTGTGTGTGTGTGTGTGTGTGTGGTTTTCTGCCTACTTCTTTATCGAAATACCAAGAAGTAGAGAACAATTGCACAATACATGCATTGTTTAGGAAATGTTCCCAATGTAAACAAGGATTGATAGTCCAAGGACCTTATCTTGATGCCCAATACAAGAGCTGTCTGGGAGTGTTGGAAAGGATGAGGCATCTTTGAAATGGGGGAAGACTTGGCAAAGAGTCCAGAATTGATATTTTCAGCATGGGAATACTACACGCTATACTTTAAAGACAGAGCTATGCTCTCTCTTGTTCTTTGTACTTGGCCTCTATAACATATGAGGCTTCAGCAGGGTCAGGGGTGCATTTTATCAAGACCAATTATTACATAAATAAATCCGTTTAATGCCTTCAAACTTTCTACAGATTGAAATGTTTTCATACTAAACAAGCACGTTAGGTCCTCCATGGATCCTGTTCACTGCTCTTTTAGTAGTTTCTGACGTGCTATCTACGTTCTCCCTGTGCTAACTCTAAAACCACGGCTTCAGCATCCATCCCGTATGCTGACCTGGGCTCTCTATTTACACAAGCTTCCTGTCTATTGTTGACTGCTCGAATCCTGTTCTTTTTGACACCTTCCAGGTCAGCTGCTATAAAGTAACTTCTGGAATTTCCCAGCAGCTTTTAGTTCCTCTTTCTTTTGTACCCTTTGCTTCATTCCCCTGGACAGTCACAGGAGAGGAAACTAGGTTATAAGGAAAGGGAGAGTCCAGTGTTTAGCTTCTCCATGACACAGCCAACTAGGCTCTAAGTACACTGAACTTTAAACCTTCCATGAGGATACTGTAAGAGTGCTTAGTGTTTTGTTGTTTCTGTTTGTGTTCTTGCTTAGAGGCAGCAGCTACAGTAAAGGGATTGGCTGGGAACACCCATCTCCAAACCATTTTCCTTTGTTCTGTTTGTCTTTATTTCCTTCGAAGGGGAAGAAGTTGCTAGGGCCAATGAATTTTAGAATCTAGAGGGTATACCTGTTTGCATTTTAATATTGTTAATTTGAAAAGCTAAAGACAGCCCCTCTGCTGTGATCTGGTAGGTTGTCATTGACAGAACTGGATAACCAGCTCGACAATTCATTCACTCTATCTTCCTATCTTGTGTGAGTGTGTGTGTGTGTGTGTTTTGTTTGTTTGTGTGTTTTTTCTAATTTTTCTGACATATTTTTCTTCTGTGTGGGTTCCTGCTGGCCAGTCATAACAGATTATTTAAACAATATAGCTCTGAAAACAGCCACATGACTGTGCCCTGGCAAAAAGTTATTTTGTGTTCAGAATTTAGCAGAAAGGTGGAGAGAATTTAAAGTACATTTCCCCCTCCCCTTTTTGGTAACCATGGGGACAGGAGAGCAACATATACCAAGCTGGTGGGAAGGAATAACTTTGGAAATTCTCCTACTGAGGAATGAGTACAACATTATTGTGACATAGAATCCATAGGGTGTAGCTTTCTGTCGACCAAACCAGAAATTCCAGTCTCCAGTCAGTTACTAGAGCTGACATCCCTTCTGGGAAATAGCACACCAATGGGGGAATTTTCCTAAAATCACTGTGAAGAGTGCATGTAACATAGGAAGAGGGAGGCAGATGATATTTTCTTCCAGATATTGGGGGCGCATAGTATTGATATTCTTGGATTGTATAAACAACACTGTGAACAACTCAATTTTTAGTTCTAATTTAGAGGACAAGAAAATAGTCAAGAATTTTTTACCTGCCTATCTCGGCATAGATTATGATCAAGGCAAAGCTCTTCTGGCTGTGAGCTTTAAGCGTGTATCTCCTAAGGCAGATATGCAGATATGCATGTACATTTATATTAGTTCAAGAGATTTCTGTGGTCCCTTCAAAAATTATTCTCTAGGAATTTTTGCTCTTGATCACTCTTTATAAAAGAACAAGAACAAATGTGAAGGATTTTCCTATAAAGTCTCAAAACTTTGGGTTTTATTCTTGAAGTTGGAAGAGAGGGGTTTGAGAAGAGTGCGGATGTAGTTGCTTTGTTATGTGACCATGTCATCAGAGAGCACTTTGATTTTTTTTTCTTTGCTTGGATCACTGATGTGAATAGCGACATCAGCATCACACTTCCATTTGCATTTGCTGACTTTACTAAACTGAATATCATGTACCTAACAAATCCCTTAGACAAAGCTTTAGATTTTAAGTATTTTTATGAACAACAGATATTAAACTCCTTCACCAATTATTCTGTTCCCACTAGTTTTCTTTACCACAATTCAGAGATAGGTTATCAAGAGCCACGGTCACTGTCTAAACTGGCAGAGTACTTTTACCTCCTTTCTCCCTCCCTACCAACAGGTTCCATGAGTGTTGATCTCATGCTATTAAGTAGAATTACAGGAAATTGAGTTTTCTCAAACTGTCATGTTCCCATTCTGTCTCCTGCCTAATAATTACTACATTAGAATTATCATTATTTATTAATATTCATATTATGTGTGTGGTATGTGGGCGTGTGTGCACATGCAGAGGTCAGAGGACAATTTGTGGAGTTAGTATCTCCTTCCACCTTTTCTGGGGTTCTGGGGGGATCAGATTCAGAACACGGCTTGCCCTGCAAGTGTCTTCCAGCTGAACCAGCTCCATGGTTTTTTATACACTTTTGATGCTGGCTTCAATCTTCTTGCTAAGTAGTTTGTTTTTTGACTTGTGTCCTGTCTTGCTTCATCTTGGATGACTTTTCTTTGTTATTCTTTTGGCCAATTCTTGCTCTATACGGTGAACACATTCATGGGTATAGTTTGGAGCTACTGAGCTGTGGGAGCCTACATATCCTAGGATCTCACTCATGTGTGCCCATGAGCTGACTGCACTCATTTATTTCTATCAATTTATTTTGATGATCTTCCATGTCACCCTTCACTGCCATTTATTGCAACTGGCTGAGACTATTCGAATCCACTGCCTCTGAACACTGACTACTGGTTTAGCTCGAAAAATGGGTTTAAATCCACCTTACTTTAAATGACACCTCATCTGTCAGCACTACATACACCAAACTGTAACCACAACCTTCATTCCTTTTCCAGTCAACCATCTTCACTTCTTTACCTATGCGCTTTCCCTTAACACTCTGCTTCCTTGAGGTGAAGGACTGACTCATCACCGCGCGCTGCTCCAGGCTTCCCTTCCTACACAGCATGGGACACAGGGCTGACAAGAAGCAAAGACAGAATTTCTTTATTGCCTGGCAAATTCTGCCTTTCATATGACTTTGTGGCCACTGCAGGTTCATAATAGAAAGTTTGGAGCTTATAAATTGGTTCTACTCCAGAAATCACTTCTGGGTTTGGACAACACAGAAAGTCATCAAGCATCTGTGGCTATGGAGCCACAGAGACACTGTTGTAACCCTGTGAGTGTGGGAAAGGAGCTGTGTTGAATTGCCTGACAGGAGGAAGAACCAGGGAGTGCTGGAGGAGGGAGGGAACAAGACAATTTCTCAGGCATCTGCTGTGGTTTTGGTAAATTTCTAAAATTGAGATTCATTTAGGATATTGTCTATGTTTCAGTTTTATTTGCAATTGTCCCCAAATCATTCTATGTACTTCTCACTCATTCCTACTCTCTACCCTCTGGGTCACTTTGCTGTCTTTTTCCTTCTGCGATTAATGACAATTCTGCAGGGGTGGGTGATGACAATTCTGTAGGGGTGGGTGGTGACAACAGCTACATGCAGAAGCTGACAGCAGCCCTGATGGTACTATTACCTGCTTGGAGCTGAATGATTAATAGAATTTTAAATTCCTCTGTTATTTGGAATGTGAAGTCTTCCCACACGGCAAATTATACTAGTTATTGCCTTTCAGGAGTTTCCTTTTTATATTTATTTATACTCTATATCTCATGTTCATAATAGGAAAAAAAATTCTTCACATGTCTATGTGATAAAGCGATGATTTTGTGTGAAGGTGAATGTTGGTTGAGGAGGGAGGGAAACTGCCTGACATCCTGATGGATAACTCTGGTTTGAAGTTAGGAATGTAGAGAATGTGGGGGAAAAGTTGCTGCTTCCATACCATTTTCGTCTCTATTTCAGTCTCTGCAGCTTAAATAAATAATCCCATGAAAATCTTGGGTGGAGAATGTCACCCTCAAACCAGTTTTCTTTATCCGTATACAACTCTAGAAACTTGATTATGTCAATTCGGCAAGGTTTATGTTTCTTTGTTTTCTCCAGAGAGTTTCACGCTTTATTCTTCGGTAATTACCATGCAGTTATAAGTGGGAACAAGTCTCAGACACCAGAGGACATTGGCGGCTTCCTTAGTCCATAGGAAAGAATATTCTCGGGGTCAAGGACATGAGAAAAGAAATATATGAACTACAATGATATTGCCTTCACGGTTCTCCTCTATAGCTAATGTAAGTATATGCATAATCAGATAACTTCTATTCAATATGCTACATATACAAATTTATATGTAGAATTATACATGACTAAACAAATATTCTTGCTTTATTTCTACATGTCGTACAAAATACATGCATGTACACATAGACCAACAAAATGCCTGTGCATAAATTAAAATATGGTTGTTTCTGAAACATAATGATTGTATTAACATCATGTTTGAATGTAAGTTAATCTGAAGGCCTGCCATGAGGTCTGTTTTCCAATCTTTCAGCTGGAACAGCTGAGCGAGCACATTCCTAGCACCCCTCAGTCCTTAGCCATGTACCCTTAATCCATGTGGAGTTGAATTAAAGCATGTTTTTTCCTTTTTTTCTTCTTTTTTTAAATTTTGTCTTATTGACACATTTTTTTATTGCTCAACTGGCAGCCCTCCATGGTCCAAACTATGGTTCTTTGCTGTAGCTATGCTCATCACTGCCATTATGAAACATTTTTTTTTTTTTTTTTTTTTTTTTTACCCATAGACCACATTTGTGTGAATTCTCTACTCTCTGCAGGTACTATAATGAAGGAGGTATTTCTCTTATCTTTACAGTGATCCTGTTGTAGAAAGGGTTACTGTCATGTAGAATACAAGCATATTATAACTATGTGCTCTGGTTTACTGGTTTAGAAATTCACAGGGAAGGCTATAGTATTTATGTGCCAAAATATTAAAATATAAAACTATTTTTAAATATAAATATTAAATATAAATATTACTCAATTGTACTCTATAACTCTAGCTGAATATGTAGGCAGTAAACTGTGTTTCAAAAAGTTAACATAATGAGAAGATAAAGTACATCTAGTAAGTGAAAAATAGAGTTTTTGGCCTGCGAAGAAAAAACCAAATAGTAAAGTGCATGTTTCTGACAGTGATGGGTGAGTTTCCAAATATATGCAACCTAAAGTTATTAAAATTAAATAGTAAAACAATATGTCTTCATAAGTCCTTGTGTACTTCGACTTTATAACTAACTGTGTTATTGATCAAGTATGGTTTCCTTCTTCTGAAAAAAAAAAGACCTTTAAAAAGCGTTCCTAGCACACTGGTGACCATGTGCCTGTGGAAAACTACATTCTGGGGAAAAAAATGACTCAGAAACACATGGATTACACTACCTCCAAATAGACAAACCTTTAGAAGAGCTGTAGGAAAAATTCCTGGCAAAATACTTACTTGAGTTAGGATATGAAAAAAGTATAAAAGGTGGGCACTAGAAAATTGTAATATGTAGATTCTGCAAGACCTTGAATGCATATCCCCATTCAAAAATGTCTAGAATTTTTATAGAAATATATAGACATCCCTGGGATGACTGACTTATGGAAAAAAATTCACTTGGGTATCAAGTTTGTGGAATGCATAAAGAACCAACCTCAGAAAGAGCCAACCAACCGCACTTTACAAGTATCCCTGAATAAGGAACGGTTTCTAATACGTGCCTTGGAAACGTGGTGGGGGTTTATGTTGAATGTTATACATCCATGCAAGCATAGATGTATGTACCCAGGAGCATCTACCAATGCTGTGTCAGAAATAAATTTATATTGCAACAATGCATTCACCTATCATTTTGTATAATGTGGTTGCATTAATTTCACTGACATGTGCAGTGGTATCCAATATAATATTTGTACCTAGTCAACCTAGATGATAATTTTCCTAAAAAGGAAACGTGGCCACCTGAGCCTTCATCAGGAGTCAAGGGAGATGTAAATACTTTCTCTCTGTCACAAATGCCTGTGGTGTCTGTCAGGTATAGAGTTCTCACATCTCTGCCCTACTTCATAGGATGCTTTCTGATAGATCAGTGAGTCCTCCCTTTCCACACAAAGGTTCCTCAGGGCTGAGTGATGATACAGGATGTGGAATTTCCATAGAAGCTCACTGCATTATCCTCTAGGCCCAGCCTCTCTGTGAAGAGTATTCTTTGGTGGAATACTTTTCTTCCTGTAATTTTTTTCTAATAATGTTTTATAATTTATAAGATAGATTGGCTCTTTCTTTTCTAATGAGAAAATATAATTAAGCCTCTTTATTTGTTTGTTTGCTTCAAATTTGGTTTTAGAAAGGTCCAGTTACTACAACCGTATTGAAATAGTAAGGTGTAAGCTAATTTCCCAACTGAATGTCTTGCTCTTTTTAATCCCAGATATAATTCCAGCATAGAAGACAAGTCCTTAGAGCATGTACAAATTCCATCAAGGAACCCAATAGGAAAACCCTTGAATTTGACTGTAGCCATATCTACTTTTGATTACTGGAATTGCTCTAGGGCATGTGGGCTTCTGTAAGAAACTTCCTGGGCACTGAGCTCTGTCACCAGCTCCTAGTTTAATACACTGACAACACTCTAGTTAAATGTGAAAAAAAAATGCATGTGAGATTTCATACTGTATAATCGGGTAGTCTCTGAGCATCTGGTGAGGCTGCCCTGAAAAAGAAATGACTCAAAGATTAGTGATATTTACTGCTTTTGTTTTGTCTGTTGTAATTAATCTACATGGCACCATTAGTGCTTAAGAGTAAATCATGGTGATTTTAAAAGCTATTTCATCACCATGACCAGTATTGTACTCCTGGGAGCAAAAACCAGTTATGAAATCATAGAGAAAACCTGCTTCCTCACTGCTGTTCCTAGATGTCCCATGGGCTCCCAGTATTCTGTATTTCTGTACTAGGCTGGTTGCTAGCAGATGCATTACCTTCCCCATCCCAGATGCTTGGCACCTATTCACATCATGAGGCTTATTCTACTTTGTAACACACAGACACACACACACACACACACACACACACACACACAGACACACACACACCCCACAGTAAACCATCTGTCTACAGTGTCCCTGCTCTCAATGCCCTGGAACAGCATCTCGCGTGATCAGTATTAATAGGACAAAATCTACTTTGAGCTTGTAGCTAAATGCTAACTTATGACCTGATTCTTGTTTGATGGAGCTTCTTCCTCCCAATCAATTGCAGCCAAACTCAGCACATCTGGATGTAGTCACAAAACATCAATAAAACAGAGCATTGCCAACTTTAGTATAATCAAGATGCAGTATTATTTTCATTTTTTCTGCTTCTGTATATATATATGTGTGTGTGTATGTGTGTGTGCGTGCGTGCTTGAGAGGGGGGGAGGAAGAGAAAGAAGGTGAAAGAAGAAAGGAAGAAGAGGAGGAGAATAAAAGTAGTTATTAAATAGGAAATAAATTTACATTAACATGCTTCCAGGGAACTTCTGTCTCATTGTGTGACTTTTTTTCTTGGAGAGGAAAGGATCTAATTATAAAGGCCAGTGCATTTACGACTGCCTTTAGGATATGATCTGTAGCAGACCGAATGGTTAACATTGATAGTCCAATGAGCAGCAGGACAGATACCCCTGAAGGACTACAGTATTATATTGTCCAGAACAATAGAAGTAAGCTCCAGAAAAACGAGGCAAGAAAGAATGAGATCTAATTTTGGAGTTTAATGATCTTAACACAAACACATATTAGTAATTGTTAGTTTTAATTT
Source organism: Grammomys surdaster (assembly GCF_004785775.1). Classification (NCBI taxonomy): domain Eukaryota; kingdom Metazoa; phylum Chordata; class Mammalia; order Rodentia; family Muridae; genus Grammomys; species Grammomys surdaster. The sequence continues at coordinate 14,961,289 of NW_021604636.1, read as the reverse complement.
TTAAGTCACCAGAGTCTAGAAATATCTAGAAGATGAACCTTTAGTATGTTTGTAGATTTTCTTGTTTCAGTTGAGGCAAGAAGAACCGCCCACAGGGAGAGGCACCATTCCATGAGCAGAAAATGCTGGGCTGTAGCAAATGGAGAAAAAGAACCAAGCATAAATTTCTCTCTCTCTCTGCATCCTTACAGCAGATGCAATAGGAGCGGCTTGGTCAAGCTTGTGCCACTGTAACTTTACTGCAATAGCTGTACCTTGAACCATGAGCCAAAATAAATCCCTTCCCCTGAAGTTGCTTTCATCACAATACTTTATACAACAACAGAAAAAGCAAACAAGACAGTACCCAGAAAGAATTTACAAGTTTGCTCATGACCAACTTTAGGGAGTCAGCAGGTAATCCTGCAGCACTCCGTTAACAATGTCGTCCTAAGAGTCTGGCTGTAAAATTCCTCATCAGCGAGAGTGTCTCATGTGTAGTAGTGCACATTCAGCTCTTGTTCTTCCTTCTTATTCCTGAAGGCCTACTCAGAGTGCCACAGTGAAAACACAAACAAAATAAAACAAGACAATCCAAGACTGACTGGAGATGTAGCTCAGTTAGCACAATACTTGACTATCCTTGACAAAATCCTAGCTTTAATTTGCAGTACTTCATAAACCAAGTATGGTAGTGAATCCCTGTAATCCCACCATGATGGAAGTGGAGGCCGGAAAATTAGAAATTCAAGGTAATTATTGGCTACATAAGCAAGTTGAGGCCAAGCTGGGCATTTAAGACTGTCTCAAAAAATAAAAATAGTCAAAAAGATCTAAACATATCTGTCTTCCTACTTTATTTAAATTTCTCTGGCATTGAATATTAAATACAAATTAAAGTTTTGACAGGTCCATAAAAATAAGAATTGTACCTATTAATAATATATTGTGTAATATTTTGATAGATGCATATGTTGTATAAAGTTTAAATCATCATAAGGTTATCATTCTTTTATGATGATAGCCAAAAAAGAAATCCTTCCTAGATTTTTGAAATATGCAGTTCATCGCTGTTATCTGTAGTGACCCTTCTGCACAAGAGCATACCACAGCCTCTGACTCCTATCAAGCTATCAGAGACTACCAGTTGATCATGCTGGCCTGGCTCTCCCTCACCCTGTCAGTGGTACTATTTCAAATGCAACAGACCATGAACCCATTTGCGTTGTATATTGATTGACTTGATTTCAAAAATGTATTTGAACATTTTCTCACCTGGGAAATCAAAGTTCCCTGATTGGTCACAAGGCCACAGGCCCACCATCTTGTGTCCTTTACTTAGTTATGGAAATCTCCATCTTCTCCATTAGAGTCTGATCATGATGAAACATTTTCTACTTTTTTGTGATAGTTTTAAGTCACCAAGAATATTATGACTCATGAAGTACAGAAGGGCAGTCTCCTGAAGGCTGGCTATGTCTGTCAGCCTGCGTTTAAGTAAAATGAATAGCCCATATTCTCCCAATCTTTGGCAGGGAGTCCATCAGACTAGCTCAGTATCCAAAGCATGTAGTCGGTGACTATTAGAGAGAAATACACACTGAAGATGGACTTCTTTGGTTTGAGTGTCTAGCCATACCTACATTCATTCACTGTAGTGTCTCCTCTCAGACGTAGGCTTGGGACTTTTCCATGCCTGGTGATGCTCAGACTCTCCTAACAGATCAATTCTAAGAGCCATAAAAACTCACATCAGCTCTCCATACCTCTGGGTAGATTTTAACTTCACAGAAGACCTTTGTCTTTCTCACTTACATGATTTCTTACTGCTGTCATTCTTCCGAAGTTAACTAGAGCCATGCGTGCAGTTTGTCACCTCACTCATGGAATCCCTCAGGAGAAAAGCTACATTTTGATGTAGTATGACATCATACAAAATAAAGCAAAACAGATTTTCCTAGCATGCTACCCATGACAGCAAACTTTAAGATATGGCTGGTGTCCAACCTACACTCTGTTTCAAACATTTAGTTGGAGAAAAAAAGGCATTATAATATAATGAAAAAAATGTTCACATGAAATAACAATTACTGAAGCTGCAATGTTTTGTTTTGCCTTCTTTCTTGCCGGGTTTTCGGTGCTTTTTAAAAAGCTAGTATTGTAGTTGTTGTTGTTGTTCATACTGTCTGTATTTTAAATACAGGATAAAAGATGGCTAAATGTTGTATTCTTCAATCATATTACTCAAGCAAGGTCTTGTGATAAGCAGAGACAGAAATCCTGGTATAAACAAAACTAAGTCCACATCCCCTAAAACCAGGAATTTTATTAATTTCACATGATAAAACCCTGCCAAAAAAAAAAGTGTGCTGGTATTACAGTGAACACAGTACTTGAAAAGATCAACATTCTTTCCATCTGAGCCACATGTGGAATGTAAACATTCCTGTTCCACTCACTTCGGGGGAAATCTTGAGACCTGAAATTTCCAAGTGTGAGGTGGGAATGCTGAGTCTTTTTGGTCCCTTATCGAACAGTGGCCTTGGCACCTTTGGATACCCGCTGTACAAAAGATAGTACTAAGAGTCCCTTCTGCTCTGCTGTTACGGAGTGTACCTTTCTTTCAGAACTCCCTTTTATATTTTGTGTACATGTGACAAACTATTTCTGAGAAAAAATTAAAAAGAAGATAAGCTTAAATTATTCATTATGTCCTGGGTTAAGCATAGTAACTACAGAGCCCTAATTCCCTTTCTGGGGACAGTTGGTTCTGTGTTCATCCAGGAAAATCCCCACCCTGCTTAAGGTGCAGCCCCACCTGGCAGCCTGCACTGTCTCTCAGGTTTCTCTTAAGATTCCTTAGAAACAGAACTGGTGGTAGATATTTCTCAGTTCACTCAGAAAGAGAAAGATAATTTTTATTGCTCTGATGTCCTCTGGCTTCTACTTCTCTGAGTGAACAGTGGCTAATGTGAAAGGAAATGTTATTTCAATGTTTGAACTTATCTTTTTCCCATGCCCCCAAGATGTGCATTGTATGTGGGATACTACAGCCCAGCATAGCTGTTCACTGTTTCAAACCACATCCTCCTCAGTAAATAGTTCCAGTTCAAGGCTTATCTTTAAAGGGAATGAATCACTTTCATGTTTCTTTTAAACCACACCATCATTTCAAGGGAAGTGTTTGTGTGTGCAAAGGGAGGAGGACCAAAAGGGAAGAAATCTTGTTATGATTTGAGTCTGAAATGCCCCCAACAGGTTCATGTGTTTGAACTCTTGGTTCTTGGATGATGTCTGGAACCTCTAGCATATGTCATCTCACTGAAAGTCATGAAAGGCAGGCTCAAAAATTCTATTAGTTTCTGGCTCTGGACTGGGTTTTGTACTTGCAGATCTGTCATTATGCCAAGAACCTGTTTTGAACTCCTGGTGCCATGAATTCATGCCTTCCCTACATTGGTTGCCTGAATCCATGAGCCAAACCATTCTTGTTTCTGTACAGTATGTTGTCACACCAGTGACAAAGGTAACCACCAGAGTAATTGGAAGGGTGAGTCTTACTGCTCACCTGATTGTGCCATTTGCAGGCCTTTGGAACTAATTTTCAGGAGGAGTAGGAAAGAGTTTGGAGCCATAGGCTGACGAAGTAAGTCTTAGATTTCTGTAAATGCTTAATGGGTCATTATGCTAAGAGTCAAGAAAAATCATAATATGGATAGACATGTGGACAGTGAAGGCCAGGCTCGTGAGTTGCAGAGAACAAGGACTTTACCAGGCAGGAGGTCACTCATATTATATTCCAGAAAGAACCTATCTACCTTCTACCTGTATCCCACAAATTTGACTGAGATCAACTTTAAAAGTAAGGTGTGTGTGTGTGTGTGTGTGTGTGTGTGTGTGTAGGAAACGTAAAAGCTGCATAGTTCCCTCGCTGTGGCATGGTCATTATTTGCTGCTTTTACACAGATCTCTACAGAGAATGGAAAGTAAAAAGTGGACCAGAAAGAGTTGAAAGATATGGGTGGATAGAGTTAAAGTTGCAAACAAAGAAATCACAGACAAAGTGACTACATTTTCGGAAGCGTCAGAAACATTAACGAGAAATCATGCACTCTGTGCTAAGACAAAAGGAAAGAGTCTTGAAGGCAAGACCTCACTCATCATAGACAAACACACTTGGAAGACCTTCATTTGGAAAGAGAGTGTTGATAAGAGGCATCCATGAGGAATATCTGTTCTTTCTCTGATTCAGCCAAACAAGCTCTCATAGCATGTACAGCCTGGTGGGGGCTTGGATGGGGAGGGGACTCCATCTTAAGCTGGCAGTAATGGTCTATTTTCATCAGCAATGAATACAGGCATCTGTAGAGATAGTTTCTTGTGTACTGTGTAAAGGCATCATCTATCAATAAAAATCTGAAGGCCAATACACAGGATTAGAAGGTGGGACATCCGACACAGAAAGAGGAAGTCTGGGAAATAGTCTCAGGAGATTCCCGGCCAGACTTAGAAGAAGTTGGACATAAGTTATGAACTAGTGGGAACAGGCCTAGTTTATGGCCTAGGTATTTTTTAATAAATAATAACCCACCAAGTTATTATTCTGGAAGTGGGGCATGGATGGAAAAGCTTACAATTATAGGCATCTGTCACAGCAATGAGAAAAGTAACTATCATATTCTGATCATTTAAAGAAAGTCTGATGGGACACTGAAGAAGGAAAAAGAATTTATTATGGTTAGAGGCAGATAATTCTCTGTGTTCCAACTTACTCCACACAAGTGAGTAATTTTCTTACTGTGTTCTTCATTTGTACAAACTAGATGAATAAGAAATTAAGCCTCTTAGTTAAGTACAGCAAGGGAATTTCTAACCCTATCTTAATTTTATTCATCACCACTAAAAAGAGAGTAAAATTGCACTATCAGGGTTGAGCTGCAGCCAGATTTTACCTTCTGTGAAGATAGCATGGTTAAATACCAGGACCATTTCAAGCCATCAACAAACTATTGGTAGCCTAGAGATGATCATAGACAGAGCATTTAACCATTGATTTTGGCAAATTTTACACATCTTAAGAGGAAGTGGTTGATTAGTGTAATCAGACTTTTGGCTACTTTATGTGTCTTCTTTCTTGAACCCTTCTTCACCCTTCTCCCACTCTTTCAACCCCCTAATACTAGACTGGAGAGAAAAGGACAGAGTTTTTCTTTCTGTTTTGTTTTTTTCTCCTCAGAGTCATTTACCAGCACAACAATGAATAAGCCCATGAGGAGGCAAATGGGACCCATCAGCGTGCATTAGAAGCAAGGAAGCAGATATTTAAGCTATAACTGACTTGGCTGGTTAAAGCAAACAAGAGAAACATTCAAAGAAGTCTTCTCATGACTAAATACTGTAGGAGAAAAGGTTGTTTGTTATAGAAAGCCAGAAAAGGTTTATGAATTTCACCCAAGTTATCTAGGAAAGCAGAAGGAAGAGAAACAAGAAAGTAGAAAAATCTATTAAAAGAGAAATTGGGTCCTTATAGAAGCTTGTTAACTAACATACCCAGCTGATAACAACTCCTCGAGATGAAGTCTAAAGGAGACAGAAGAGTTTGAACAACTTACCAAGTGTGTACACCAGAGACACTAAGATGCAAAGATAGTCTCTACTGAGAAGAGGGAAGTAGGGAACTTTATACTAAATGAAGATACTCAAGGTCTCGCCTCTCACAAAACTCTTAGGATGGTGGCAACTAGGCTCATAAACTATAGCTATGAGACTAGAGGACTAAAGTCTGCAGATAGAAGCCTATAGGGATGAAAATAGCTGGAGATGCCAACTGCTGGAGATCTCTTTATCATGGATGCCCACCCCAGCAGATCACAGTGATAAAATCCATTAGGCTATTAACATTCAAGAACTAGAAAACCAAATATTCTAATTATGGCAAGAGTTTGGGTTTCTTTAGAAAACATAGAAATTATGGGAATATGTTTTTATTTTTATAGTAGGTGTGAGGATATGGGGTTGCTTTTCAGGAAGTGACTATGATTTACCTCATGCTCTGGAAGGGTAGAGTTTTGCCAGCTGCAAATAGTTTCTGTGATTATGTGAAGTTTGGAATTCTGGGAACTTTTCAGAGGTTACATAAAGTCTAGGTCCCTGAGAGGCAAGGTTGGCTGTTGGCTGTAGGTGAGTTGTTGGTTGTTAGTAGACTGTTGGTTGCTGTAGGTTGCAGTTTGTTAAGTAGTCATGCACAAAGAATATACAACGAAAAGAAATTAGGAATCCTGGTGGTGAAGATTAAACTTACCCCAAGAAACTCAATGCCCAAAATTAACAGGAAGTAGTCTGATGATATCATTGTCCCTCCTCCTACTCCTGACTTTATTCAGGGATCTCTTTTTTCCTTCTCTCTCTCCCCCTCTCCTTTTCCCTCCTACCTAGTGTTAGGTGGTGAAAGAGTGGGATAAGAGTGAAGAAGGGTGCATGAAAGAAGAACCCATAAAATAGCCAAAAGTCTGATTACACTAACCAACCACTTCCTCTTAAGAACTTAACACTATTCAATTTTCAATCAGTAATCATTAAATTTCATGGAGAAAACATAAAGAAATTATCAATAAAAACAAAGAACCTAGAAAAAAAGCCAATGTAGAGATGAGTAAATTTTTAAGAATTTCTATTATGAACCAGCTATAATGGTATACACTGCCTTTAGTTTCAGCACTTGGAAAGTTCAAGGCCAGCCTGGTCTATATCGTAAGTTCCAGGCCTGCTAATGCTACATGATGAGATCCTATCTCAAACAAACAAAAGGAATATTCTCAGAGACACACAAGAACATCACTGTTCAAGAAAGACCATGCTGAGAAAAACAACATAATCTTTATGATTAAAAAATTAGGTTAACATTAACAGGAAGCTTGATAAAGCTGAGGACAAATTTTACAAGTCAGAGCATAATAAAGAAGGAAGATTAGGTATAAACATTAAGAAAGATAACTGTAATATCAGAATAATGTCAGTTTTTTTCCAAGGGAAGAATGAAAGAAAATAGAAAAGGAAAATTGTAAATAAAGAGTACATAATGCTTTCCAGAAAGGACATGAACAATTGCAATCGTTTTGCTTCAGCTAGAAGAAACAATAAGAACAAAATAAGTGTGTTTGCTTTTGTGAGGGAGGGGTAGGACACTCGCACGTCAAACCTGTATCCTTGAGCCAAGAACAAAAATTATTTTGATTAAAAGAATTAATTGGCCCGAAGGAGTGTGGACTTTATTACAGAGACACTTGCACATCATGTCCAGTGCTTGCCTATTTGGAACTGATAGAAACGGAATCAGGCTGGCTATCTCTCAGAGGATGAATGGATAATAAAACTGTGACACAGAAATTCAATCGAAAATGACTCAGCTACATAGAAATATGAAAACATCCAGTTTTTACATAAGTGAGAAGAACTGGAAATATTATACTGAGTGAGGTCACCAGGCTCCAAGGACAAATGCTACATGTTCTTTTTCACATATGTGTCCTAGCTTCAGATCTTTTGTGTGTTTAGCCTGGAGTTCATGTAGAATCTAGGAAACAGGGGGAGGAAGGAGCTATTTAGGAAGAGGTATAGAATATGGGCAAAGTGAAAGTGGTGATGGGGACTAATACTGGAACGAAAGGTATTCAAATAGGTACCCAAGTGATGGAGGAGAGGGGACATGGGAGTCACGTCCCCTTCATGAATTATGCATGAAGAAGCTGCATGAGAACATATAATTTTGTAATCCAAGGTCAAAATATTATAAGAAGGCATGACAGGACACATACAGTATTTAAAAATGATGGATGGGAAATATCAGAAAACTAAGATTTAATACTGATGTGGTAGGGATGGTAAAGGAGGGGTAGAGGAAGGTTAACCAACCAAGGGTGCATGAAGAAGCCTTATGAGACCCCAGTAGTTTTAAAACTAATTTTAGAAGTATATTTTATAAGAGAATTTGAACAGAGGTACCCCATATTAGTGAACAATGCTGCTTTCAGAAAACATGGGATATTAAATGAAAGTCTCAGTACCAGATATAGATGAACCCCTGAGGACCCAAGAGTCACCTAAAACAAAAGGGGGTTGTTTTGCTTTTGATTAACCCACCATAACTAGATAGTAAGACCAATTGCTGAAGATAGTATACATTTTGGCTGCAGGACACAGAAAAATCAACCTAAAATTCACAGGGAAACCTGTCTCCCTGCTTGGTAGCTTTTATAGTGCTGGAAAGTGCTATGTAAGTTGATGAAAGACAAAAGACATCAATGTTTTTTTTTTTTAAATTTACTTATTGGTTATTTATATGAGTACACTGTCGTTGTCTTCAGACACACCAGAAGAGGGCATCACAATCCCATTACAGATAGTTGTGAGCCACCATGTGGTTGCTGGGATTTGAACTCAGGACCTCTGGAAGAGCAGTCAGTGCTCTTAACCACTGAGCCATCTCTCCAGGCAGACATCAATGGTCTTATCCAGTGCTGCACTCTGCATGCCATGATGCCAACCTACCAGGCAACATGTATAATAGTGACAAATCTGTTTCAGGAACAACCAATCGTTCTAGTGATTGGATCTGTGGCCTCTTCCACAGGAAAGAATCCATGCCTAGAATTGAAAACATATTCAAAACCCACAACTAGGGAGAACCTACTGATCTTGTTTTTCTAAATGGTCATGTTTTCCAACTGTCTTCCAAATATTTATGTTTATGTTGCCAACTCTGGACACAGAAGCTTCTCTGGTTCATGCGTACACATCACTGTTTAAAGTTCTGTGCAGACTCAGCTGATGATGGAACATCTATTCTAATACATACCCCGAGACTCAAGGAATATCAGGGAAGAGGGGACAGGAAAGAATATAAGTGTTAGAAATGAGACCTAATGGTATGAAAGGCTGCCCTCTGGACATAACATGGATGTTGTACACATAAACCCACTAGCTGAGTTTATCTGTATAAGATCTGCATAAGGTCAAGCCAGTTAAAACTTCCATCATAGAAGTTGACTCAGACAGATACAGGTACAGGTACAGGTACAGGTACAGGTACAGGTACAGGTACAGGTACAGGTACAGATACAGATACAGATACAGATACTTAGAGTCAAACAGTGGATGGAGCTTAGAGACTCTTACAGAAAAATAGGAGGAAGGATTGCAGGCCAGAAGGGTATAGGAACTCCACAGAAAGACCAACAGAGTCAACTAACCTGGACCCTTCGGGCTTTCAGAGTCTGAACCACCAACCAAAGAACATATATGGGCTGGACCTAGACATCCCTGCACATATGTAGCATATGTGCAGCTTGGTCTTCATGTGGGTTCTGAATAACTGGACTGGGGGCTATCCCAAAAGCTGATGTCTGTATGTAGGATATGTTATTTTAGCTGGATGCCTTGTCTGGCCTCAGTGGGAGAGGAAGTGCCTAGCCTCTCAGAGTTTTGATGTGCCAAGGTGGGGGAAGGGATACCCAAGGAGGCTCCCACCTGTTCAGAGGAGAAAGGAAGAGGGGGATGAGAAGAGACTTGTGGGAGGGAGTGACTGGTGGAGGGCAGTGAGCAGGATGTAAAGTGAATAAGTAAAAAAAAAAATTCTAGAACGTATTAGGGAGTTCCAGATGTTAATTGTAGTATCGAGGTAAGGAGACAGGATCTAGGACAGGATTGCAGAGGGGAAAGGGGCAACTAGAGGTGGGGTAAATGTTTACTGCTCTAAAGGCAGTGGGACCTGGGAGAATGGAGCTAATAAACCAAGTGGACTAAAGTCTCATGCAATAGCTAACTTTACTCAGAGTATCAAATAATTTATACGCTGAGGGTTAAGAGGAGGCACTTTGAGTAAAAAGTACAATCACAAGGTCAATCTGCACGTGGTTGACAAGCCACACATGGCTGACAAGCTGCACATTGCACATGACAAAAACATGTTTTTCTGTAAGAGCATATAAACACATAACAATAGTCAATTGAAAGGAAAATCTGAAGTAACATCACTCCTATCTAGTACACTTGGGAGGAGAACAAAATACAAAGCAAGAACAATTCTGTGTTTATGAAGAGGCTGAGATCACAAGACCCTTGTCTTCTTTTCTTGAAGTTCCTCATAAGCACTGAGAATCATCCTCAAACAACCCCATTCTGGGACTATGTTCCAGTAGCTAACCAACACTAAGGATGTACAAAGAGCCTTATGAAACCCCACAAGTTTGAAAGCCAATTCAGAATAATTTTTGTAAAGGAATTTGGACGTATTACTGAACAATGTATACATGCATGAAGAGGTTTTTAGTTTAATTTTTTTTTTTACTTATTTACAGTGCACCTCTCTCACTGTCCTCCCAGTAACCCTCCCCCCAACACACAATCCTTCCCTCGCCCTCCCCTTCTCCTCTGAACAGGTGTGGGGCTTCTTGGGTATCCTCCAACTCTGGCACATTAAGACTCTGAGATGTTAGGCACTTCCTTTCCTGTTGAGGCCTGACAAGGCATCCAGCTAGACGAACATATCCCACATACAGCCAACAGCTTTTGGGATAGCCCCCGTTCCAGTTGTTCAGGAACCACATGAAGACCAAGCTGCATATCTGCTACTTATGTGTGGAAGGCCTAGGCTCAGCCTGTGTATGTTCTTTGTTGATGGTTCAGTCTCTGAGAGCCCCAAGGGTCGAGGGTATTTGACTCTGTTGGTCTTCCTGCGAAGTTCCTATCCCCTTCAGGGCCCACAGAAGCATACATGCTAGAGACTCTTCTGACTCTGTAAGAGCCAGCAGATCATTGAAATTAAATAGAAATGGTTTGCATACATGAATAAGCATGGACATGGAAGACAGTCCGGCATCATTGCTGGAATGTATTGCTTTTATAGATAGCTTAGAGTCTCTGTTTTTCCTCTCTGGGAGGCACAATATAGCTAGAATTACTTGCTAACTTCACCACTAAAACTGTCAATTTTCTTAGATTCTTAGAGAAACAATTTGGAAAGACTTTGACTCCTTTACAAATGGGACTGGAAAAGCAAGAGGCACAAATTCAGTGTGAGGAATTAGAGACTGACTGGCCTGGGACAGTACATTGAATCCACAAGGAGAGTGGGAGGAAGAGAGAATGAAAAAGAGAAGTTGCCAAACTTGTTTCAGATTTACATCTTTTAAAACTAGAACCCAAACACATACACATATTCAACATGTAAGAAAGCTGTCCTACTTCAAATGAATTTTGTTTTTAGAGGGCAAATACTTGTTTATTTCTGTATGTGTTTTGAAATTGTGAAACTTTATGTGAAATATTTTAATATAGGATGTACACCTGAAATCTTGACCTGCACGGAATATTTCATTAAAAGGGAAGGTTTAGTTTAGAAATTCTGGAAGTTGAAAAAAAATTCCATTTCCTGAGGTGGGGTATAAATCAGTTCAATTATGCTTAATCTGTTCTTGGATGCTTCATGAGAAAAGACAAATGAAAGTTGAATAGAAATGGAATAAAATAGCATTTTGAGTCTCAGAAATACTATCAAGCACTCATGGCCACTTTATTTCCTCTTCTTCTCATTTTGTTTTTTTTAAAGAAAAAAAAAAAAAAAACCCTGAAAGAGTAGTGGATGGATGAGAGCATTGGCAGCCTATGGCCAGGCTGAGCAATGCCAATACTCATCATAATTGGTCCATAAATAATATAATTTTAGCTCTAAACTCATGCCATTCCTTTTCCTACATATATTGTTTTTGATTTAAAAATAGCTATTGTCTTCCAGGTGTATTTGAACTTTTCATTCCTATATTTTTTTCTTCTTTACATAGGGAAGGTCAATTCAGCGTTGTTTTTCTCCTTTCTTAATGCTCCCTGGCATTTGTCAGTTGCTAAGGTTTCAAACTGGATCAAGGGAATAGGTGCTAGACTAGAAGTGGCTTTAGCACAAAATAATAACATCTCCCCATACATCACTTTGGCTTATGCTTTCCATTATTAAGGTGCCAGAAATTATAAGTTTTGTGCTTAACATGACCCCATTCCTTTTATTTACTTAGTATAAAACAAGTAAGAAGCTAGGCAGAGTGGTGCATCCCTGTATTCCCAGCTCTCAGGAGACTGAGGCAGGTCAGTTTCAAGATGAAGTTCAACCTGTCCTACACAATTGAGCTACATGGTGAGACCTTGTCTCTAAAGATCTGAGTAATAAGCAGTGGTAAAATAAAATAAATAATCATGTCAGCATGTGAAGGGTTTGTTAGTGTGGAAGGATGACTGAGGACAAATTAGTGTATAGCAATGATAACAGAATCTCAAACATGTCTATTCTGGGCATGGAAGTAGCAATGGATATAAGAGGAAAGAAAATTCAGCTCTATAGACAAGATTTTCTTTGTAGGTATTCTCTATAGCACTGCATTTGTGTGTATTCTGATACTGCCTTTGTAAACACTCGGAGTCAACAGGGAGTAGAAGAATGAGTACCTTTAGTTTTATCACACTTCAGTGGGTCAGAGGAAATACTTTGAGCACATAGAGTTCCTATCTCTCATGTGTGAGCACTGCGATGTCACCATCTGAAGGCAATAATCATTTTGTCACATCCCAAGAGCCCCACCCTTCTGCTTGAGGTAAGAAAAAAATTGCTTTCACTCAGGCAGAAATTATTTCTACAAACACATAAAGTACATTACCTGATTTTATGTTATAGTTTGCCCTTAACTCTTATTATTACCACAGACCAATAGCAATACATTGTTTACTCTTTCATTCCCTAAGGGTAAGATCAGAGTCATCGTTGAATCACAGAGTTACCAGAAGACAACTACATCTTCATATTTTTTGGAAACTACTAAAGCTAAATTCTTTCTATAAGGGTTGTTACCAATACATTCTTAATACTTTTGTCATTCTTTCTAATTTATACATGAAAAAAATGTCTGTGAGTGTAGCAAATTTGTTGTATACTGCAGAATAGCACTATTTACGAAAAGAAGAACTATCTATCATTTATAAAGTGAATTACTGTGTCCTAATCCATCTTGTCTTCAAAATGGGTGTTTGTATGTAGTTATTTTGAAATTACTTTAAACTATGTCAATAGTTATGTCTTCAATTTTTGTTGGCAAATTGCCCAATCGGTGTCAGCCAGCCCTTGCTAATGCTGTGAGCAATTGTATGGTCGATTGTGTTAACACAAAAGTTTAACCAGTTTTATTGATGTCAGCCATCAACTTTTACTATAAATTAGTCATTCAAAAAATCTATATTTTGTACATAAACTGAGCAACTGACAATACTCTATTTCATTCTACTCGGTGTGTATAGACTCAAATAGCTAGGGAAGCCACTCTCCTGTTTAAAACCTAGATTCTGAGAGATGTCAAGCGAAATGATGATGACATCACTTTAGTGTAGCCTGGACCACCTGACTGTCACAGATTATCACCATGTATATAGAGATAATTTTTACTATTACCGAATCATGAAATAATATGCGTGTGATGTTGAAGTTTTAAAAACGTTTTTTTGATTTCTCAGGGAAATTCATTGATTTCCTAGGTGGAGTTTAGAAAATGCTTCACTAAGTGTTCCCCTTTTATGAAGCATCAGGTTAGGCTATGTCAGTGAACCCTGTTTTGACAACTGCGTTTTTTTTTTTCAAAACTGCATAACTAGACTTCAAAACTTTGTTTTTGCTCTACCAGGTATTTTTGTGAGAAAAGTCATTTTCTTTTCATTCTAAAAGGTTATTTCATGCGTGAGATTGGCACTTCACAGAGCATTTATCAAACACGGACAAGATTATTTTAATCGAAGTGCTGGAAGAAGCAAGTCAAAAGGGCATATAATCCTATATGCAAGAGAAAAAGAAATTTTCAAAATGTACCATTAGACACAGGGTTAAGTGTCTCCAGTTATAGGTTTTGTCCTGGATAGGCATTCTTATGCAACCTGGTTAAAAAGACAGCAACATGCCCAGTTAAATATATGGGGTAGATAATTTGCTGACTTAAAAAACTAACAAATTTCTCATTCTTAGTATTATAAAAACTTTTGTCCTTCCTAAGTACTTTTTGGCTAGATCCATCTTATTGATTTTAGTATCTACATACATAATATTAGCATTAATATCTTTATAAGCAAAATTTAATTCAAAACTACATCTTCTCTTATGATGACTTTAAGAGAAATTAGAAGGACTGGAGAGAAGGCTCCTTCTCTAAGGTGCTTGCAGCAAAACCATGCAGACCTGAGTTGGATCCCAGAGCTCATGACAAAAAGCTGGGTGTGGAGGCTCACAGCTGTAATCCCGGCATAGGGAAGGACAGTGGAGACAGGGGGATCCTTGGGCCTTGCTGGGTAGCTGGTCTAGCCAAATCGGTGAGCTCCAAATCAATGATAGACCTTGTCTCAAAAACTAAGGTGAGAGTGATGGAGAAGGGCACCTGACACTGACCTATGACCTCCATATGCACTTGTGTTCATGCACATTCATACACACTAACACATGCACATACAAATACACACGGGGGAGGGGAGAGGAGGGAGGCAGAGAGGTTAGAAACTTGAGCTAGAGCATAAAGAATGTAACAAGTGTGGTTCAGTATTATGGGCTTTTTCATAGTTAATATAGTGCATATTGTTTTAGGTTATAAGTGTTAAAAATAATTTCCTACCAAAGAGACCTATGGGTAAATGTCTAATGTATAACATTGGCATGTACTTTCAAAACTTCTGTTTAGCCATATCCCCTAATCTAAGTCACCCTGCTTCTGTTATACCCATCATCAGAACTACAGATACTGAGTTGAGAAGACAGACCTGGGTTTCAGTCTTGAGTCTCTCTTTTGCTCACCCTTCTCCTTTCTCTTCTGTTATGAAGTAAAATCCCAAGTGTCTCATCATTCCATTTTATAGCTCAGATATCGAACACCGGTAGCTTGAGGCTAAAATCAAGGAGTTGACACCCTTCTTTCTGGAAACTAGGGGAAAATCCACTTCCTTAGCTGTTCCAGCTTCTATTGGCTCCTAATGGTCATGAGCTTGTTGCTATTTGAAGTTGGCTACGTAGGACTGTCTGACTCTATATTTGTCGTTCTTGCTTTGTCTTAACAATTTCATTACTTCTCTGATCTTGCAGTGCATCCTCTGTAAGACCCTTATCAGGTCTTACAAGGTCTTACAATGTCAACAAGGCCACGCTGCAAGATTGTGCAGAGATGTTACTCCTTTAACACAGTGAAGAGCTTGACTGGCTCAGGCTAGGCCAAACACACAGAGGCGGCCCCGCCATCATTCTGTCTCTGAGGCCAGGGGCAGCAGGAGCAACCCGGAAGGAGGCTGGCACAGCTGCCCAGACATGCTACCGCTCTGTGCTCCACGATGTACACCCTTTCCTTGTCAAAGTCTCTGAAGACAAAGCTCTGATCTGATTGATTCTGTGAGCACACATGACTTATGCTCAGGAGTCACTTTTGTTTTCAGAACTGTTTATATCTGACTGAGTGATAATGAATGACTGACATGAAATTTAAAGTGGTGTGAAAATAGTAATATACTGCTTCCAGCATTGGTGATCCTAAGATGGCGTGCCCTGACTTCGTGATCTAGTGGGTGTACTTTTTTGCCTCCTCTGGCCTTGAGCAGGAATTGTTGAAAGGAAAAGAGAAAGGAAACATTTACTACATGAGCTAAAAGTTAGTAGGATGGGATGTGTTAGGAAGCATCAGTTGCCATTTTTCCAACTGGAGGGCTGGATGTGACTCTCCCTTCATGTGTTGTTCTCAGATTGTCTTGGCTCCTGGTCAGACACGACCATGTCTTTTCTCTAGTGTGTCAGTGACTCTTGGAGTCATGTTTGAGACTCATTCCCCTCCCCTTCCATCTGCTGCCTTATAGCTAAGCTTCTCTGCCTTATGTCACCAAATACCTGCTAATGAAGTTAGATTCTACTGCTGACCATGGAAAATATCAATTATTACCACTATTTAGCATGTACTGTACTGTGTCTGGGAAAAAAAAGGAGGTGGAGAGTCCTACATCCATACATTTTTAATGTTTTGGGGACACAGGAAGTGATACTGAATTTCTTTTTGTTTGACTTATACTGTGTGAGTGTGTTTTCTAAAGAGACTTACACTTTCTTCTATATGTGCGCCTGCATCTTTCTCTGCATACCTACATATTTTAGTTTCAACTTTGGAGACAGAAAGTTCATGTTTCAAAATTTAGTTGTTTTATTTACATTAGTACACTGTTGCTGTCCTCAGACACACATGAAGAAGGCATTGGATCCAATTATAGATAGTTGTGAGCCACCATGTGGTTACTGGGAATTGAACTCAGGACCTCTGGAAGAACAGTGAATGCTCTTAACCACTGTGCCATCACTCTAGCCCCTAGAAAATTCATCTTTATTAATGAATGCACTTGTTTTCTCTTGCTTCTTAATGCCCAATGCAGTCTTCCTTACAGCTTACTAATGATTCCAAGCATTTTGGTTCAAGAGTTAACCCTGATTCTAGTAACTATGGACACACAGTAAAGGTTACTTGTTGAACTCTTCAGGCACATGGTAAGGCAGGTTCTTCAATAAAAGAGTGAGAAATCCAGTCAAACTGCAGAAAATAAACGACTATGAAGCACCCAGTCCCGAGTGGAACATCTGTCATACACCTGTCCCCTTGGGGCTTAGGGACCATCTGGGATCCGTGAGTGGAGAGATTACCAGAAGGTGGGGAAGAAAGCTGGTGTCTTCCAGACAGCCATGCCATTGTGGTTATAAAATTCTCAGCAGATGCTGCTGGGTGTAGCACAAGATCAAGCCAGTCAATCTTATAGCACGTGGAGGAGATTCTACCCCTATCTGAGAAGTTATAGGCAGTTGATGTTTGCTGAGTGTCTTTCTTAGGACGTCTATTGCCATGATGAAATGTCATGACCAACATTAAGTTGGGGAGAAAAAGGTTTATTTAACTTACATTTCCATATCACTGTTCATCATTGAAGGAAGTCAGGACAGAAACTCACACATGGCAGAAACCTGGAGGCAAGAGTTTGCATCCATGACTTTGCTCAGCACGCTATCTTATAGAACCTAGGTCCACCAGTTCAAGGACAGAACCACCCACTATGGGCTGGATTATCCCCCATCATTAATAAACCAAATGCCTTACAATGGTATCTTATGGACACACACACACACACACACACACACACACACACTGAGGTTTCCTCTTTTCAGACACCTCTGGTTTGTGTCAAGTTGACATAAAACTGGCTATGACACTGGGGGTAGGATAATCCGTTTTCTTCAGCAAAAAAGAAAAGAAAGAAAAAGGAGGAGGAAGAGGTAGAAGAGAAAGAGGGATTAGAGGAAGAAGAGAAGAAAAAGGAGGAGGAAAGGGAGGATGAAGAAAAGGAGTAGGAAGAGGAGGAAGAAAGGGGGAAAGAACTTGGGAGGAGAATGTGGGAACTGGGTCTGGAAGGAGTTGAGGGCATCAGGTGGAAACCACTTAAATACATTGTATCTGTGTATGAAAATACCAGAGAATAAACAAAAGGTTTTGTTTTGTTTTTGTTGGTTTCCTTGTCTTTGGAAAGTGGAAGGGAGGGAAGGGAGATCTAACAAAGAACTATCCAGGTGCATCTCACCGCTCTTCCACCATGAGAGTCATGGGCCTTGTAAACACACTTTCTTGTCTTCAGGTAAGGATGTTCTTACTAAGTAAACAGACCCCCCTACACCCCCAGTTTTCACTTGTAGGTGAGGTCTACATTCCTGAGCGTTATCAAGTTAGTTCTTTTAATGCCTACAGAAGGGAATTTTCAAGTAATATTTTAGGAGTTCTTTCTGAAAAAACAGAATAGGAATTCTTTACATAAGAAATGACACATGAGATGACATTTAATTAAACTGAGCAAATGATGAGATACAGCCTGCAGCTTAGCTACAGGATCTCCTGACTTCATTATTCTGGGTGAATGTTAGCTAAAATTTAAGCCATCTTGACAAAATATTTTCCTAAAACTTCAGGTTTCCTTTACTGTAAGAAGAGAACACAAATTAATTCTATCTGACTAAAAACAATGGCCTAAATTAGTATTTCTGGTAGATACTTGGTCTCATGAAGGAAGAACATAATACTTGAAAAATAGTTTCTTCGCACTACTTGTGCTGGCTAGTTTTATGTCTAGTTGATACAAGCTGAAATCATCTGTGAGGAGAGAACCTCTATTAAGACAACGCCTCCATGAGAGGCAGGCCTTAACAATAAGAGCATATGAAAACTGGCCCTGCCACTTGTTTGCGTTTAGGTGGCACGGGTTCAAGGATGATGTCCCCTCCCCTTGCCACCTGTGCTAGTTGGGAGAACTGGCTCCCAGGTCAGAATAGAGGGTGAGCTGGCCCTGTCCTTTGCCAGGACAGGGAGAGCAGCACTTGGGAGAGCTGGCCCTACATCTTGTCTGGCCAGCACATTCGACACAGGTAAGCCAACCCCAAAGACAAGAGCTCAGGAGAGCTGGCCCTGCCCACTTGCTGGCTGCAGTACTCAGGAGAGTAGACCCTGAATCTTGACTGGACAGCACAGTGGAGCTAGCTCTGGGGGCATGGGTGCAGGTGAGCCAACGGTAAGGGCAGGAGAGCAGGAGAACTGACCCTGCCTCCTGCCGATGGCAGCACTGGGTGGCCTCGCTGGAGCACTGCTGGAGACCTAGCCTTAGTGGTGAGCATAAGGAAGAGCAGATGGGCTGACCAGCTCAGCTACCTCCCAGGCCCAGATCCAGGGCACTCAGTTGGCCCACCCCAAAATCTATATCATCTGAGAACAGTTGGGATGACGAAAGAGCCAGTCTGGCTGTTCCAAAACGGCAGAATCTTTATGACCCAAGCGAACAACAGGCTACCAGGAAGGAGTCCTGATAAAGATCCAGTATTAATAGTGTCACAGAAGCCAGAAATCTCAAACCATGCCTTTATTCCTGGGACTTGCTGGACCAAAGCAGGATGTTGAACAACATATTTTCAGAGAGAAAGGGACAGGAACATTGACAGGTACAGGGTCAGGGACAGGGAGAGGGAATACCCCAGGCTACTTGTTTCCAAAGCACATGAATTCTGGGTTATTTTCTCAGGCATTTTTTTCCTTCCTTTAACTCCCTCACAATCTCCCATTTGCAAATGTAATTATAACATTAGTCATTATTAAACTAACTTGGGTAAACCTAGACTCGTCATTTATCCCATAAAATGATATAAGAGATTATTATTGGAAGGCAAGCTAGCTCTGAGCCTCAGCGGCTGGAAAGGGAGATGATAATAGGATCGTTAGAAATCTTGGAGGAATTGAGTGTTACGATATATGTAAAGTGCTTAGTGTAGAAGCGGGCAGGAGAGGACAACTCGGTAAATCATAGTTAATGCTTTGTAATTCACAGGAGAAAGGGCCCAGCACTGTTACCGATTAGGCTTTCAATTTGTGCTCTATCAACACACATGCTTGTTCTTCTGGATGAGTAACAGATTTACGAGTGACCACCTAGTGATGTCATAGAAATGTCAGATTATAGCTATGATGAGGACTATTCCTTTCTTTAAAGTGTTATTTTACAGCTTTTCCTTTACTGAGCCAGGCAGACTAACAGATAGATATGGATGTGTGCACGCGCGCGCACACACACACGCATACATACATACACAGCTGGGAGAGGAATGTTTGAAGTCTATGCACATACATTTTTCACTGACAGCTAATGTACAAGTATGATCTCTGCTCAGGGGGATTTACATTCCATTGCTATTGCTTTCTCTCTCTCTCTCTCTCTCTCTCTCTCTCTCTCTCTCTCTTTCTTTCACTGCAATTAGCATTTTCATGTGTCCAGTCCTACAAAATTCATCAGATTTAAAATTTATTTTCTGACTGGTTTCTAGACCCTGAATAATCAGGAAAAATGTCCACTTTCTAGAAGGAAGGTCTGTTTGAGTGTGTAGATAGTTAATCCCTGCTATACCTCTCTAAATCTCAGAATCAAGTGTCTTTTGGTGCTAGTTCTCTGGGTTTGCATTCGCCTTCCTTCATAGCCCATAATCTTCTCTGAATGAGCCCTGTCTGCAGCCTCTCCCTTCTTCTCCAACGTTCTGAACTAGGTCCTCCACATTATCACTGCCAGACTTCAGGACTGCACCCTGTCAGACAGGGAGGTGAGAGCCACTTGAGTCAGCTCATTGTCCCAGACCAGCTCTTGGTGCCTGACAAAGGAACTCACTCCAGGAAAAGCATTTGGGAATTTTGCTTAGGAGCACCCTTCCACATTGTGGAGAACTGAACTGAAATTTAGCTCCGGCCTAAGTCCTTCATGGTGGTTTTTAGTGTTGCAGGCTAAATTGAAAGTGGCTCTCACTGCACCCTAACCCCCAGGCTCAATTATGGGATAAAGACAAGTGAGTTTGCACACAACCATTTACCCAGGAGTCATAAATGTGACATGCAACCTCTAAAATTTCTTAAGTGTTTAATGTTTAAGCATAAGGCAGATCCAGGAATTTGGAAATGAGCGGTTTTGCTTTGAACAGGTCGTCAGCCAGTTGTGACATTGCGGAGTAAATTGGCAGGCTGTTTGCTGTTGTTTCCTTTTGTGAAACTTAACCTCTTGGAAAAACAGCAGCTTAGGCTGTTGCATGTCTCCACACAGGCCACCCGAGAAGACCTCTTAAAATACTTTTGATCTGGAGTACACATTCTCCTCCAGAATTCCCCTCCAGCAACTTTCTTTCCTCCTTTTAAATCATTTTGACAGGGCATCTTTGCTGGGTGCAAATTCTGTGCCCTCTGAGAGCAGGGGGCCGAGTGTTCAGGATGGAGCATTCGCTATTAATGTTTCCTTCAACTCACATTGTAAAGGGAGAAGGCACGGCCAACTCGTACTTGTGACAAGGCATTCTTAACTACAAGTCAAAGGGTGCTTTGATCCAGGGCATTCCTCATATGAAACTTCACACATTTTTTAAAATTGCCACATGCAAGACTTAGGATTAATTGTGCTCAAGTAATCAATAGAACCAATGGAAATAGTGATCATAAGGACTTACATCATTAATGTGAATAATAACATCACTACTTTTACATTACAACATTATTGACTGTTGGCCAAGAGTCTAAGAAATAGTTTGTAAGAAAGGTACAGGAAGCTTTGTAAAAGATTAGTTATAGGTACTTACCCCAGTGACTGGGTCTTTCCAAGCCATGTAAGAGATCTACATATGACAAGATGGTAAAACACAAAATTTCCCTTAATTAAAATTAGCCTCTACTAGAAGTATCACTAGACAGAATTATTTTTAGGGGAAGGGAAACTCTGAGTTGCTTTCTCCAGTAACAATTGATAGACTTCAGTGGGAAGGGGACTCTTAAGACTGCCAACCATGTTGGTAAAATAATGTTGTGTTTGAAAATATCACAGACAGCTGCTTCAAAGTGCTTAATGAATGGGTATGTGTGTGTCTCTACAACATTATATATTTTTTAAGGAAACTAGAAGGTAGGAAACACAAACCTACGTATTAAAGAGTCGCGCCAAATGAAGACTCTGTACTTTTTAATAGATATATATAAAAGAAGTTTTCTGGGGAGGATTTGCCAAAATTCTATTGTAAATGAGCATTACAATTCATACACAATTGAGAAACGCTATGAATGGATGCCCATTGTTTCTGTGTGTGTTTCCAAGACATCACTACCCACTATCCTGCACAGAGGATAGGTGAGCAAACTCATTGCAAAATACACCACTGTCCTGATGTTCAGACCTTGGCTTCATAGCCACAATAATTCCTCATTTATAGTGTCTTTATACCATAAATGTTGAACAGTGAGCTAGACACTTAGAGAATTATCATAATTTATAGTTTTCTTATGAAAAAATGTTGATATCTCAAAGACCTGGAAATATGAGCGTTAATGTTTTATTTTAAATTTAAAGTTAATACAGTTTTTTTAAATCAAAGAAGTAGAAAATCCACACTATTATGGCTTTGTGATTTATTATTTTAAAGACAGTATTTAATGAATCAAACATTTCAGCCTTGTAGACATTTGTGATAGGCAGTATGATAAGTGCTTTCAGTGTGGACCGTGGAGCTGGGATTGGGTCTTTATGAGCTAGGTGATACACTTCCTATTTTTTACAGCATCTTTATAAATGTTTCCAGTGCTCAGGAAATTTGTTTCAAGTTATTTAGCTGGCAAATGTTACATCTGGACTTTGAACAGAATTCTGTTTTACTCTAAATATTGTGTTCTTTATGACTATTTCCTAATAATATCCACATGTTGATAAAAAGCAAAAGCATCTTGCTTTATTCTCTGAAAAGAAGTGAAAATTCCATATAGAACGGTGTTGGCAGAATTAACAGACCTGGTATCTGTGGAATGGAACTAGCACTTATTTGCAAAAGTGTCTTTCACGTCTTCTTCTATTTCCCCTCTCTATCCCAGTGGCACGGCTGGAACTACTATCTGTTCCTGTGACTGAGCCAAATCTAATGGAATAGTGTGCTAACCTTCCAGCTTCCCATGGCATCTGTTGTACTCTCCCCTAAGAAGTTATGTGTAGTTTCATTTCTTCCTATTAGAGTGTTCTGGGTAAAGAGGTCCCATTCTCTGAACTTGTACTCAAGAGAAACTTCATTTACCTCCAGTGATCTGTGAGAAAATCAACCTAAAGTGTTGCCTTCCTTTTTTTTTTTTTTTGAGACAGGGTTTCTCTGTGTAGTCCTGGATGTTATGGAACTCACTGTGTAAACCAGGCTGGCCTCGAACTCAGAAATCCGCCTTCCTCTGCCTCCCAAGTGCTGGGATTAAAGGTGTGCACCACCACTGCCTGGGTAAGTGTTGCTTTCCTAATGCCATAATTGTGATTAAAAATTGGATTACTGTCTCCTAGCACCTATTGTCACATATCTTACCTTCCCCAGACATATCTGACTCTTCCTTTTGATTCCCTCTTTTTAGTCTTCTGCATGGAGTTTTGCCTCTTAAAACCTGAATTTTGAATCTTCCTATCAGCTGTGTGTTTGCTTTCCCCTGAAGAAGAATGTTGCTCTGTTCTTGTACTATGACAAAACCACATTCACTATGTTAAGACAACCCTCTATCTAGTGTCTTCTTTTTCCACATTATCAACAAAGATTTTTTTCTCCCAGAATCTATTGCTAGCAAGACCAGTAAGTAGTTCAGTCCTCAATCAATTGCAAAAATTTGGTTAGAGAAGAAATTAAAATAGCGGTTCATATTTTCATAGGTATTTCTATTTAAAACTTACAAAGCTATATATTAAATCCCCAAGCTTTTGATATAGATCCTTTTCCTGTGAGTCCACCAAAAGGATGTCTTTTGAGTCTTTCTCAAATATAATGTGTGTGTACCGTCTTCTATGTTCCTCAGTGCTGAATTATTTAGAGTAAGAACCTTGCAGCATTGTGAGGGTAAAGTCTTCCTACAATTTTGTTGTATCTCCCTTTTTCAGACAATCCTAATTCATTAGTAGCT
The DNA here is from genome assembly GCF_004785775.1 of Grammomys surdaster. NCBI lineage: Eukaryota > Metazoa > Chordata > Mammalia > Rodentia > Muridae > Grammomys > Grammomys surdaster. The sequence continues at coordinate 14,937,752 of NW_021604636.1, read as the reverse complement.
TTTCATTAATTTATGATTATAGCATTTTAAGAAAAGAAATCAATTTAATTTCCATATGACATATATATTTCCCTTTATAGCCTCAATATTTTATCAATATGTATCATATTATTTCAATTACAAGTTGTACTGACACTCTGGAGTAAACACCTCAGACTAACCAGTGGGCCTGAAGTGTAAGGTGTAGGTCAATAAGAGGATGTTTTAGTTTTCTATTGCTGTGATAAAACATCAAGGACAAGACAACTTAGAGAAGAAGGACGTTATTTGTGCTTATGGTACCAGGGTTTGAATGCATAACGACAGGGACCCCATGGCAGCAGGCAGTTGGTATGGGAGCAGACAGCAGGAACTGGAAGTTAAGAATTTCCATCTTGAAGTGCAAGCACGAAGCAGAGAGAAAGCCCTGGGGATAGCATGTGGTTTTGAAACCTCAAACCCTTCTTACCTTACCCCAGGAGATGTACTTTCTCAACAAGGCCACACCTCCTAAGCTTCCCTAAACAGCACCACCAAGTTGGCCCTAAGTCTTCTATGAGAGATGTTTTCCTTCAAACCACCATAGAGGGTGACTGGCTAGCTGTTAGCATTTAGCACATGATACATACAAGTCAGTATATTTTACAGAGTGACTAGAGAGCTGACATTACCCCAGAGTGCTGTTTAAGTGGATGGTAAAGAGAGACTTCTCATTTATGTTTATCATCTAGTTCTTTCCTGACTCTGATTATACACTGGGGAGGATAATTATCTTTTGATGTAAACTGTCTTCACTGGCTCTACAGGATAAAAGCGTTGTTTAAGGTTTTTTTTTTTAAAATTTTTAGTGTCTTCTTCATAGAAAAGTACAGCTAAAATTGTACCAAAATAGGAAAATGTTTAACAAATCTTATCTGCTGATTAAATTCATCTGTTAAGGTGGAGTGAAGATACTAAAGGACCACAGGAGGGGAGCAGCAGCACTCCTCAGCTCGGTGCTCCAGACAAGACACCATAATTGGGATGGAGACAGCTAATTAGAACATAGACATAGTCAGGAAACTCAATTTGAGATACATTATGTATATGATGTAATGTCCAAAGCACAAAATAAACTAGTGGTAATTGGAATAATTACTTGTAAATAAATACGATTTTTTTTCCTGGGCTAAAATATGAATTAAAGAACTGAAATGACAGTCTAGATATTCAAATGCTGTTAAAGTGTTTTTCATTCTAATTTCTAGATATTGACACACCACTCTATCCTTCTTAGCTTAACAAGAGAGGAATAGCGAGTCCAGGAAATTAAACCAAGGTCAGTGAGTAAGGGATCTAAACATAGCTAGCCAACCACAGGGTACCCAAAACATTCTCAGTCAAAAGACTTAATAGCTTTTCACCAAAAATAACTACTTCAGTCAAAGAGAGAACGATAATTGCTAGTTCCACAGACAACATAAGAAACCACATCATTTTAGCCCAGAAAGCAACATTAAATGACCACCCACAGGCCCATTGCACAGCTATCTCCTCCAGCTGCAGGAGGAGAGGATACCCTTCGCTTTCCTATTGACCTAGAAAAGCACCAATGAATAAATAAAATCTAGATTGGATGCAAAGCAGTATGTGTAAAAGCCTTGTCGCTGGCTTCCCTCTCCCTCATCTCTGTGCTTCAGCTAAGGAGCCATGCCAGCTCTACACGAATATGGAGATGGTGTGATTCCCCAGTGCTAAGGTCTGGCTATGCAGGGCAGGCACTGACAGATTTCCGTTTACTCTGTGTCCTTGGATAACATCTCTGACGAACAGCAGCACTCGCCCCTGGTGGCTGAGGCTCTAGAGGCTGAAGCTAAATCCTAGCCGCTCAGTTTACTAGCTGTGTGAGCTCACACACGCTACTTAACCAAACAGAACCTCCACTTTCTCATACTGCAAAGCAAAAACAAAAACAAAAATCAAAACCAAACACAAATTAATCAATTTTGTGAGCTCCACAGTGAGAAATAGCTAAACTAGTATATGTGACAATGTAATAATAGACTTAGTGTATAGCAATTGCTCTTTGTGAGTGATGACATAAATTTATTGTAGCTTTAGTGATTTAGAGATTCTTCCTTAGAGATCTTTTGCTGCTATTTTGAAATTCTATCTAACGTGTCTTAGAAATAGAGAAGTTTCATGAAAAGGGAATAAAAGACATCATCCAGACCAGAAGGGACCACAGTAGGAGGCAACATGAAGGACCTGGGGATAGAAACATAACAGGATCACCTATTGAATTTGAGTGTGAGAGAAAGAAGCGTGAATTGATCATTCATTATCCTAAGATAAACCAGGTGTATTCTGCCCACTTCAAATTGTCTCTCACTTTCTCAAAGGATTACATAATTTTTGCACGAATCGCTAAAACACTTCCTTTAAGGAAGCAACATGAAATAGTCAATAGCAATCCCGCCCCAAATCTTTGTCTAGGTAATTGGATTAAGATGACCCTTCAGCTATAAGCCTAACTTCTCACTTTCAAACGTGGAACTCAAACCTAGAGTGCTGGGGAGTGGGTGTTGGCTCTGGATGTCCTGGTCCACTCTGGCTTGCCCCTAGCAAAAAGAGTAAAGGAAGTGAATCTCAGAGATGGAGGGGAGTGAAATACAACACCAGAAACGAATCACTCAGCCACATGTAGGAAGAACAAGAGAGGAGACAAGTCCCTAGCAGCTGGCTTTACAGGTGTAGCTTGGTCTTTCCCATTGGTGCTGGGACTTGGGCCCTCAAGCTTACAAAGCAGAAACTTTTCCCCACTGAGTGGCCTATGCATTCCCTAAATGTTTTCTTTTCTTTCTTTCTATTTTGAAAGATTTATTCTTATTTTTCTTTATGAGTGTTTTGCATGTGTGTGTGTATGTATGTATATATGTATGTATGTATGTATGCATGTATATCACTTGCATGTCTTACGCCGGCAGAAGTCAGATGAGGATGTCAGAACTCCTGGAACTAGAATTAAAGACTCGTGTGAGCTGCCATGTAGGTGCTGGGAACAAGGCATAGGTCCTGTCTAAGAACAACAAAGGGTCTTAGCCACTGAGCCATCTCTCAAGCTCCCACTCCTTAAACCATTTCTTAACGATGAAGATGACGTCATTCCAGAAAGCAGCTGGGATTTAATGGGCTTTAAAAGTGGAAGCTTTTACACTGGGTGACTCAAACGTGGCACTAAACGTAAGCAACTACGGGTGCCAACAGTCAGCATTTAGAGCAAGCATTGCTGTTCCTGGAGCTTCTAGAAGGCAGAGCTAATGATAACCCGCAGCCCAGAAACTCCAATCAGGAAACACTCTGTAAGCACAGCCACACTTCATTAATGCAGAAGCAGCAAACTGTTTCCAGCTACCTTGAACGGAGAAGGAACCTAATTAAACAGGTGGAGATGGAGCTACCTAGAAACTTGAATGGACACGTCGCAGCTTTACAGCTCTGCCATGCTGTGTTTATTAGGGACGTCTAGATAACTTAGTGCAGAGACCCTCAAGCTTCTGTGGCATAAAATCCGTGAATAAATGTACAAAAAAAGAGAAGTCACTTCCTGAATTTTATCCTGAGGAATTAAAATTCAGTGATTACGGAGACGCCCACTCACCTGTCTTTTTGTCTAGCTCTGGAGGAGAATGTGATCCGGGTGGTTTCACTGGAACTCACCCTGAGAGGCGTTCATCTAGAACCGCGGCTCTTTGTATCCAATGGAGAAAACTGCATCGTGGAAATAAGCCCTCAGTGGGCTCAGGAAGGGATACAGACACCTTCTGGAAAAAAATAGCAAAATAAAAAATAAAAAAGAGTCTTTACCTGTACCGTGACCCACGCTGAACCCGAGGGCACTATGGACATTCCAACTGTCTGTGAGCTCTTTCTAGCCCAAAGTCGTTTTCCACTCATCCACATATAGACATAACCACAGATAGAGATGTCTATGCTAGTCACTTCTGAGTTCTTCTTTGAAGAACAATTCCAAAATTGAATGAATTCTAAATTTCAGTACTAATACATCTCTCTTGGTAGGTTTGCACCTAGTCTCCCCAAAGGCAGCAAGGATGGTGCTTCTTCCAGAAGTCATGACTTTGTAGTCTAGAAAATTAGACTTTGAATCTCCTCCCATCCCAAGTTACTGTCACTGGGTCAAGTGCATTCATTTCTCTGGACTGCAGAATGGATTTAATATCTCAAATTTCCTTTCTGTTCTTTTGTAAGAAACTTCTTGCCGTGTGTCAGATACTATTTTAACGTATCATTTATAAGTAGACCTGTTTTACCTGCACATTTAACCCACAGAGTATGTAATCATCCTTTAATTATTCCCATTTTATAGACAAGTATGTTAAGACACAAAGAGGTTAAGTAACTTGCCGCAAATTATTAAGAAAGTAGTATCTTTGATGTTCCACTTGGCTAAAATATAGTGCTCAGATAGCTGGCCAGACATTCTTTGTGTTTCTGTGAGGATATTTATTTATTTATTATTTTTGCATGAGATCAGCATTTAAATTGATGTTCTCTGAATAAGACAAATTACCCTTAGTGATGTGGATGAGCCTAGTCAAACTGCTGGCAGCCTGGGGAACAGAAAGTCCTGACCCCCGAGAGACAGAGAAAAGTCTAACATAAGAAGGCTTTCAGGCTTCATTTGCAAGATGAGCTTGCTAGCAGACTACCCTTGAACCCAAACTATTACTCTTTCTTTAGTCTCCAGCCTGCAGGTCTCCTCAATCAGCTTTCAACTCAAAAAACTACCACAGCCATTTGAGCCAAAACTGTAACATAAGTCAGTCTCTCTCTCTCTCTCTCCTCTCTCTCTCTCTCTCTCTCTCTCTCTCTCTCTCTCTCTCTCTCTCTCTC
>NW_021604636.1:14899042-14932870 GCF_004785775.1 Grammomys surdaster | reverse complement strand
CTCTCTCTCTCTCTCTCTCTCTCTCTCTCTCTCTCTCTCTCTCTCTCCCCGGAGAGACAGTGAGACAGTGTTTCTCTGTCCTGGAACTGGAACTTACTCTACAGACCAGGCTAGCCTCAAATTCACAGAGATCCCCCTATCTCTGCTTTCCAAGAGCTGAGATCAAAGGCATGTGTCACCATCCTTGGCATAAGTCCTTTTCTGTACATATGTAGTTAAATATACCATTAGTTTCATTTCTTTGGTAAATACAGATAAGAACAACCAAGGGCTAATATAACAGTGGGGCCAGACTTAGACCTCAAGGAGTCTAAAACCAATGAATGATACAAAGACAGAGGGTAACAAGCATCCTGTGCAGATCACCCAGGTGCATTCCCTTCAGGATTTCAGAATCCTGGGAACTATATAGACGGAATTGGCACATAATGGGTTTTCTCTGGGCATTTAAATTATTCACATGGTTTAAATGGGAATGATAAGTGTACGAAGTTCCAAGAGAAGATACCGAAGAATATAAGATCATACATGTTTATTGTAGACATTATCTATTGGGAACATCTCTGCCTTTTTGGTATTGACATTAGGAGTGATTACATTCTTATAGGAAGGCCCACATTGATGGAGGAAAGTCAACCCTATGTCTTCCTCTAGGGGTAGTTTTCATCTGAAATCTTTACCTTGCTCTCAACTCTTACACACATGTAGAAGAGTTAAACAACAATCATTGTCCATAGATAGATTTATAAAATAATCATCACGTCCATATTCCTACTTTATTTCAATTCAATTTAATAACACTTTTGTTTGTTCCCTTTGTAATATGTCCTGTATGTCAGTTACCTTTTCAGAATTAAACTTCAACCCTTGCACTTTAGATATGGTGACCCTAGGAATGGAGCTTTAAGCTAGCCCCCAAATGGAACTTTGTAACAGTCAGTCCTTTTAATAAATCATTAAGGGTCCAGTCAGAAGAGAACCAAGCGACTTTTGTTAAGGGCTTGGGAAAGTTCCCTTGGGGAAATCAACAAATATTTTAGAAAGTTAAGATGAGTCCTCACCGTCACAGGTGCTGATGTTGAATCTAGACTGAGAGGTTTGCTAATGGAGATCCAGTTTTATCCCAGCTAGCTGCCTGGGGTACCAGAAGGTAGGGAATTCCAGGAAAACAAAGCTTATACACGAAAAGGAACTACATAGGTAAAGCATATGGGCACCAAGATTTTGATTTTCATTCATGTGTTGGATTACTTCTCTCACCTGGAATTATTAACTCTGGAATTGATAATCCACTGAAGTAAGAGAAGGGAAAGAAAAATTTTCTGTTTAAGGCAGAGATTGAGTTATCTTAGCTAGATTCAATAGTGCAGAAGAAAGAAGTTTAGTTTAGAACATTTGGTTAGTTTCCTTTCCATCTACCCAATGTCTAGACAGTCAAATGACGAGGGGTGGGGCAAAACTCGTCCCTGACCACTCTTACTAAAGACGTCTTTATGTGCAATGTCACTGGTTGCGTGAGTTTGTTTGTATTATCTTTGAACTTAATGTACATTATTCTGCCTTTGTCAACATCCATTCCTTTCTCCTTTAAGCCTTAAAACTTTTCCAGATGCTGTGTAAATGTAAAGCCTTTGGAATGCAGCTGGCCTCTGTAATCTGGTCAAATAATCACCACCCTCCCTCTCCAAACTCCACGTAGCTGTCAACTTTAGGAATTCATTGTCTAAGGAATTTACATCCTGTGGTTTAAGATGGATGCCAAATGTGTAAAAACATAACCTCGACCCACCACTATTGGCGTCTGTGTTGTTTAAAAGGAGAGTGGACTCTTGAGAAACATCTGAATGCTTATCTGCTGTTCACAATTCCTTAATGCTCCGAAGTGCCACTCCTGAGTCAAGCCCATTTCCAGCAGGCCTTGAGCTTCCAGCTTCCATCTTGTTCTGCACTGAATACAGTCAGAGCCTCGAGAATGTCAATTTGGATATTAAATAGATGGATCAGGATTAAAGTCATCTGTTGCTTACATTTTACAGCAGTGTGGTGTGACCAGCTGTCCTATGTCAAAACTCTGCCGATATTAGGGTATCTTCATTGATAAAAATGATCCCCTAAATTGACTATGCAAAGTGTGTTAGATCCAAGATTAATAAAAATGCATGACCCAGACACTTTTTACAGAGATTTCTATCTTCTTTTCTGTTCTCAGTCTTTGGCTGTAGTTCTACTACTTTTTTTGCTTTCTTACATTAAACTCTATAAACATGAAAGGGTAAGGACCAGAGCCATAACCTAAAAAGCACAGAGAGTATTGGCCTGGTCTCTGTATACGTTGTAATATGATAGGTTTTTTGTTGTTGTTATTGGTATTATTTATGAGTTTTAGATATAAGCCATGTTAAAAAAACTAAAGGAAAAATATGAAAGATAAATAGGTCAGACAACTTCAGAAAGCATAAGAAACATAAGGTGGGCCCAGCAAAAACACACTTACTTTGTTTAAAACAAAACAGTTTTAAGCCAGCCCAAGAAAAGAGGACACCAGTCATTTCTCATCGACCATTTAAAAGTCCAATCAGAGAGAAACAAACAGCTTTCATTAGGGACTGGTGGACACCCCCAAGGAGAAATCAACAAAGACTTTAGAAAACCTCCAAATCTCCACCTTTACACGTGCTCAGTCGAGGTCATACGATTTCCTTGTGAGGCAATACTCTTTTCATTTTCCTGTCTATGTGTGCATGTGTATAAGTGTGTGTATGCATGTAAGCAGGCAAAAACACATTTGCCAGTTTGGGCAAGTTTGAAGGCCAGTGGTGGATGCTGGAGTGTCTTTAATCACTTCTTTATCTTTATGTTTTGAGAAAGAACCCCTCCATAAACTCTTGCATCCAGACTGGTTGACCAGCAAGTCCTCAAGATCACCTCTCACTGAGATTTGAGATGCATGGTTTAAGCTGTTTTTTTTTATTTTTTTTTATTTTTTTTTATTGGATGATTTATTTACATTTCCTATGTTGTCCCCTTACCCCATCCCCCACCACCCCCTCGGAACCCCCAATCCCCTCGCCCCTCCTCCTTCTTCTCTGTGGATGTAACCTCTATCTACACCCCCCCACTCCCACCTCCCCACCCTCAAAATTCCCACCCCCTGGGGCATCCAGCCTTCATGAGGTCAAGGTTCTCTTCTTCCACCTATGCCCAGCAGGGCCCTCCACTTTTACATATTCAGCTGAAGCCCTGGATCCTCCCCTAAGTGCTCCCAGGCTGGTGGTTTAGACCCTGGGAGCTGTGGTTGGTTGGTATTGTTGCTCTCCTCATGGTGCCACAAACCCTTTCAGCTCCTTCAGTCTTCACTCTAACTCCTCTATTGAGAACCCCATGATCAGTTCAATGGCTAGTTGTGAGCATCTGCCTCTGAATATGTCTGACTCTTGAAGGCCTCTGAGGAGATATCCATATCAGGCTCTTATCAGCATGCACTTCCTGTCTTCCACATCAGCATCTACCTTTGGTGATTGCACATGGGATAGATACTCAGGTGGGGTGGTCTTGAGACGGCCCCTCCTTCAGTTTCTGTCCCTCACTTTGTCTCCATATTTGCTCCCTTGAGTATTTTGTTGCTCCTTCTAAGAAGGACCGAATCACCCTCACTTGGTCTTCCTTCTTTACGGGCTTCATGTGGCCTGTGAGTTGCATCTTGGGCATTTCAAGGTTCTAGGCTAATATCCAATAATCAGTGAGTGAATACCATGTGTCTTCTTTTGTGATTGGCTTACCTCACTCAGGATGATAATTTCTAGTTCCATCCATTTACCTAGGAACCTCTCGAATTCATTGTTTTTAATAGCTGAGTAATACTCCATTGTGTAAATATACCACATTTTTTGAATCCATTCCTCAGTTGAAGGACATCTGGGTTCTTTCCAGCTCCTGGCTATTATAAATAAGGCTGCTATGAACATAGTTGAGCATATGTCCTTGTTATATGTTCGAGCATCTTCTGGGTATATACCTAGGAGTGGTATAGCTGGATCCTCAGGTAATGCTATGTCCAATTTTCTGAGGAACCGCCACACTGATTTCCAAAGTGGTTGCACCATCTTGCAGTCCCACCAACAATGGAGGAGTGTTCCTCTTTCTCCACACCCTCCCCAGCATCTACTATCACCTGAGTTTTTAATCTTAGCCATTCTGACTGGTGTGAGATGGAATCTCAGGGTTGTTTTGATTTGCATTTCCCTGACGACTAAGGATGCTGAACATTTCTTTAGATGCTTCTCGGCCATTCGAGTTTCTTCCGTTGAAAATTCTTTGTTAAGCTCTATACCCCATTTTTTAATAGGGTAATTTGGTTGTCTGGAGTCTAATTTCTTGAGTTCTTTGTATATATTGGATATTAGCCCTCTATCAGATGAAGGATTGGTAAAGATCTTTTCCCAATTTGTTGGTTGTCGTTTTGTCCTATTGACAGTGTCCTTTGCCTTACAGAAACTTTGCAATTTTATGAAGTCCCATTTGTCAATTCTCGATCTTAGAGCATATGCCATTGGAGTTCTGTTCAGGAACTTTTCCCCTGTGCCCAAGTATTCGAGGCTTTTCCCCACCTTCTCTTCTATTAGTTTCAGTGTATCTGGTTTTATGTGGAGGTCCTTTATCCACATAGACTTGAGCTTTGTACAAGGAGATAAGAATGGATCAATTTTCATTCTTCTACATGTTGTCTTCCAGTTGAACCAGCACCATTTGTTGAAAATGCTGTCCTTTTTCCACTGGACAGTTTTAGCTCCTTTGTCAAAGATCAAGTGACCATAGGAGTGTGGGTTCATTTCTGGGTCTTCAATTCTATTCCATTGATCTTCCTGCCTGTCTCTGTACCAATACCAGGTAGTTTTTATCACTATTGCTCTGTAGTACAGCTTGAGGTCAGGGATGGTGATTCCTCCAGAAGTTCTTTTATTGTTGAGAATAGTTTTCGCTATCCTGGGTTTTTTGTTATTCCATATGAATTTGAGAATTTCCTTTTCTAACTCTGTGAAGAATTGAGTTGGGATTTTAATGGGGATTGCATTGAATCTGTAGATTGCTTTTGGCAAGATGGCCATTTTTATTATATTAATCCTGCCAATCCATGAGCATGGGAGATCTTTCCATCTTCTGAGATCTTCTTCAATTTCTTTCTTCAGAGACTTGAAGTTCTTGTCATACAGGTCTTTCACTTGCTTGGTTAGATTCACACCAAGGTATTTTATATTATTTGCAACTATTGTGAAGGGTGTCATTTCCCTAATTTCTTTTTCAGTCTGTTTATCTTTCATGTAGAGGAAGGCTACTGATTTGTTTGAGTTGATTTTATAACCAGCCACTTTGCTGAAGTTGTTATCCGGTTTAGGAGTTCTCTGGTGGAAGTTTGGGGGTCACTTAAGTATACTATCATATCATCTGCAAATAGCGATATTTTGACTTCTTCCTTTCCTATTTGTATCCCTTTGACTTCTTTTTGCTGTCTAATTGCTCTGGCTAAGACTTCCAGTACTATATTGAATAGGTAGGGGGAGAGTGGGCAACCTTGTCTAGTCCCTGATCTTAGTGGGATTGCTTCAAGTTTCTCTCCATTTAGCTTGATGTTGGCTACTGGTTTGCTGTAAATTGCTTTTACTATGTTTAGGTAGGGGCCTTGAATTCCTGATCTTTCCAAGACTTTTATCATGAAGGGATGTTGAATTTTGCCAAATGCTTTCTCAGCATCTAGTGAGATGATCATGTGGTTTTTTTTCTTTAAGTTTGTTTATATAGTGGATTACATTGATGGATTTCCGAATATTGAACCATCCCTGCATTCCTGGGATAAAACCTACTTGATCATGATGGATGATTGTTTTGATGTGGTCTTGGATTCGGTTTGCTAGAATTTTATTGAGTATTTTTGCATCGATGTTCATAAGGGAGATTGGTCTGAAGTTCTCTTTCTTTGTCGGGTCCTTGTGGGGTTTGGGTATGAGTGTAATTGTAGCTTCATAGAACGAATTGGGTAGTGTTCCTTCTGTCTCTGTTTTGTGGAATAGTTTGAAGAGAAGTGGTATTAGGTCTTCCTTGAAGGTCTGATAGAATTCAGCACTAAAACCATCTGGTCCTGGGCTTTTTTTAGTGGGGAGGCTTTTGATGACTGCTGCTATTTCCTGAGGGGTTATGGGACTATTTAGATGGTTTATCTGCTCCTGGTTTAACTTCGGTACCTGGTATCTGTCTAGGAAATTGTCTATTTCATCCAGGTTTTCCAGTTTTGTTGAGTATAGGCCTTTGTAGTAGGATCTGATGATTTTTTGAATTTCTTCAGTTTCTGTTGTTATGTCTCCCTTTTCAGTTCTGATTTTATTAATTTGGATACTGTCTCTGTGCCCTCTGGTTAATCTGGCTAACGGTTTATCTATCTTGTTGATTTTCTCAAAGAACCAACTCCTGGTTTTATTGATATTTTGTATTGTTCTTTCTGTTTCTATTTGGTTGATTTCAGCCCTGAGTTTGATTATTTCCTGCCTTCTACTCCTCCTGGGTGTATTTGCTTCTTTTTGTTCTAGGGCTTTTAGTTGTGCAGTCAACTTGTTAGTGTGTGCTCTTTCCAGTTTCTTTTTATAGGCACTTAGAGCTATGAGCTTTCCTCTTAGCACTGCCTTCATGGAGTCCCACAAGTTTTGGTATGATGTGTCCTCATTTTCATTGAATTCTAAAAAGCCTTTTATTTCTTTCTTTATTTCTTCCTTGACCAAGTCATCATTGAGTAGAGAGTTGTTCAGTTTCCATGTGTACGTGGGTTTTCCATTGTTTTTGTCATTATTAAAGACCAGTCTTAGTCCGTGGTGATCTGATAAGATGCAAGGGATTATTTCAATCTTTTTGTATCTGTAGAGGCTTGTTTTGTGACCAATTATATGGTCTATTTTGGAGAAGGTACCATGAGGTGCTGAGAAAAAGGTATATTCTTTTGTTTTAGGATGAAATGTTCTATAGATGTCTGTTAAGTCCATTTGGTTCATAACTTCTGTTAATTTCAAAGTGTCTCTGTTTAGTTTCTGTTTCCATGATCTGTCCATTGCTGACAGTGGGGTGTTGAAATCCCCCACTATTATTGTGTGAGGTGTAATGTGTGTTTTGAGCTTTAGTAAAGTTTCTTTTATGTATGTAGGTGCCCTTGCATTTGGAGCATAGATGTTCAGAATTGAGAGTTCACCTTGGTAGATTTTTCCTTTGATGAGTATGAAGTGTCCTTCCTTATCTTTTTTGATTAATTTTGGATGAAAGTCGATTTTATTTGATATTAGAATGGCTACTCCAGCTTGTTTCTTGGGACCATTGGCTTGAAAAATTGTTTTCCACCCTTTTATTCTGAGGTAGTGTCTGTCTTTGTCACTGAGGTGCGTTTCTTGTATGCAGCAAAATTCTGGGTCTTGTTTGTGTATCCAGTCTGATAGTCTGCGTCTTTTTATTGGGGAATTGAGACCATTGATGTTAAGAGATATTAAGGAAAAATGATTGTTGCTTCCTGTTATTTTTGTTATTAGAGGTAAAGTTATGTTTGTATCTTTTTTGGGGGTTGTTGGAAGATTACTTACTTGCTTTTCCTAGGTTGTAGTTTCCCTCCTTGTGTTGGCATTTTCCATCCATTATCCTTTGAAGTGCTGGGTTTGTGGGAAGATATTGTGCAAATTTGGTTTTGTCATGGAATATCTTGGTTTCACCATCTATAGTGATTGAGAGTTTTGCTGGGTATAGTAATCTGGGCTGGCAATTGTGTTCTCTTAGTGTCTGTATGATGTCAGTCCAGGCTCTTCTGGCTTTTATAGTCTCTGGTGAGAAGTCTGGTGTAATTCTTATAGGTCTGCCTTTATATGTTACTTGACCTTTTTCCCTTACTGCTTTTAGTATTTTTTCTTTGTTTTGTACATCTGATGTTTTGATTATTATGTGACGGGAGGTATTTCTTTTCTGGTCTAGTCTATTTGGTGTTCTGTAGGCTTCTTGTATGTTTATGGGCATCTTGTTCTTTAGGTTAGGGAAGTTTTCCTCAATAATTTTGTTGAAGATATTTACTGGCCCTTTAAGTTGGGAATCTTCATTCTCATCTATACCTATTATCCTTAGGTTTGGTCTTCTCATTGTGTCCTGGATTTCCTGGATGTTTTGAGTTAGGAGTTTTTTGCATTTTGCATTTTCTTTGACAACTGTGTCAATATTTTCCACCGTATCTTCTGCATTTGAGATTCTCTCTTCTATCTCTTGTATTCGGTTGGTGATGCTTGCGTCTGTGACTCCTGATCTCTTTCTTAGGTTTTCTATCTCCATGGTTGTCTCCCTTTGAACTTTCTTTATTGTTTCTATTTCTAGTTTCAGATCCTGAATGTTTTTGTTTAATTCCTTCTTTGTGTTTTCTTCCATTTCTTTAAGGGATTTCTGTGATTCCTCTTTAAGGGCTTCTATCTGTTTACTTGTACTCTCCTGTATTTCTTTAAGGGAGTTACTTAATTCCTTCTTATAATCCTCTATCATCATCATGAGAAGTGATTTTAATTCTGAATCCTGCTTTTCAGGTGTGATGGGGTGTTCAGGGCTTGCTATATTGGGAGAATTGGGCACTGATGATGCCAAGAAACTTTGGTTTCCGTTGCTTATGTTCTTGCGCTTGCCTTTCGCCATCTGGTTAACTCTAGTGGTACCTGCCCTCACTGTGTAAAACTGGAGTCTGTATTTCCAGTTATCTTGCTTATTGCAGAGCTCCTCAGAGTCCAGAGGTCTCTGTGGTCTTATGCTCCTAATCTCCTGGGTGGAATAACTCCTGGGACTCAGGCCACCTCTTGGATCTGGAAATCCTTCTGCTCTGAGTGCAGTGGGTCCTCGATGACTCAGGATTCAGTTTCAGCTGCTCTGAGTGCAGTGGCTCCAGCTGCTCTGAGTGCAGTGGCTCCTGGATGACTCAGGATTCAGTTTCTCCACAGGACAGGAGCAGACCAACTCTGTGTCTGCTCCAGCCCAGAGGACCAGGCAGGGGCAGAAGGGAAGTGGAATTCCGGAGGGGCGGGGTTTGGGTAGCTGCTGTGCCCTGGATGTCCCTGGCTCCCCGATCTATCTCTGGGGTTTAGGGAGTGAGATGGAGTTCTTACCAGCTGCTCTGAGTGCAGTGGCTCCTGGATGACTCAGGATTCAGTTTCTCCACAGGACAGGAGCAGACCGACTCTGTGTCTGCTCCAGCCAAGAGGACCAGGCAGGGGCAGAAGGCGGTTTAAGCTTTTTACTTGGGGACAGGAAATCTAAACATAGGTTCTTAGGCTTTTGCAACCAGCAGTGAAGCCACTAAGTCATTTCCCCAGCCTTCAAATTGTCTTTTAAAAGGAAGCTTTTGGAAAAACAGTTCTCTGCTCTAAAGCTTTCAAACACCATGTTGACGCTGGCATTTGTATAGCTTTCCTGTCATTCTTTTCTTGGTTTGGGTTATTCCTAGGACCCCGCCTCCTTCTCTAAGACAGGTCAAGACCAAACTGGTCTGGTCTCTATGTTCCTAAGGATGATGCTGAACTTCTGATTCTCCTGGCTCTACCTCCCATGTGCTGTGATTACAGGTGTGTACCATCATACCAGGTACACATGGTGCTGGGGTCTGACCAAGGGCTCTACTCTCAATACCCAAGCACTTTGAGATTCTTTGCCAGCTCTTCTTAGTTTTGTGATGAATGATTTTGTGTAGTAAGTTTGGCCATGTAATAACCTAAAATTCTGTTGATCAAAGATCAAATATTAACGTAGTCCTAAAAATCTATTTTAATCTTTTAAATTTTTGAATAACTGAGTAAAAGCTATGCCATATTTTTTTTTAACCCGAGCTATCTATGTGTCAGCCTTTCTAGTACAGGATTAAAAAAAGACTGGTACAAGATGGTCTCTGTGGAAAAAGACTTTCTTGATTTATACATCATAAGAGAGGTAGACTGGGTCTGAGCAAATAATTTTTTCCCAGGGTTTAGAGGGTCTGAGATCACAGATCTCAGGACTAAATGAATTCCTTTCATTGGTAGAATTTTTCTTAGTTTGAAACCACCATAGAAGGGAGGACCTGTGTCTGTGAAGAGGCTAATTGCAAACATCATGGAGGATTCTGTGATTGCAGAAAAACCCAACTCACCTAAGCATCATCATCAACAGTCTTAGTCTTACAAGTCTTAAAGTCTTGCAGGTCTTTAAAAGCTGTAATCAGTATAGAGTGTCAGCTTGACCAAAGACTTGCATATAAGGGACAGGATACTAAAAAGAGCAATACCGGATAAAGTCAGAATTTTGTTGGATCCTGCTTACTTATGTTTTTGCAGTTCAACAAAAGTGATGTTTACATCTTAGATACAGAACATTGGTCATCCACCCTCAATACCTTCTTCCCTTCCTGGAAGCAAAGAACTTATTCCATGAACTCTGTCTGGCTCAGAAGGAAGAGAGTCCTGGGGGTGGGGGGGGGGGTCTCTGTAGTTCCAATTTGTTTACTATGTATGGCTGGCTTGAAAAGGAGTTCTCAGTGTGGAGATGGGTTGTATATTTAAGCGTATTTTGCTTGGCAGAACATTGTCTGTTGCTCAAAAAAGCCATAGTTAATCTGGCCTTTAGGAACTTTTCTTACGCTGTAACACGACAATGTAAGGAAAGCAGGTGTTGATGGACTGGAAACAAGGCTGGAGATAGGAATCAGGACAATGTAAGACTTGAGGAATCAGTCTTTCTTTATGAGGCAAACATGGTACAAGATGTTGGGGCTGAAGAGATGAGTGAACACATCTGTATTAAGAAATCATAGTGTAGCCATGGAGATCTCTGTATAAATGGATGACTGCAAATAAACACAGCAGATGGAATAATAAGAGAACTACATAAAAGAGTCTAGAGCTACTACAGAAATGTTTTGTTAAGAAAGTGGTTCAGATCCTTGTGTGTGTGTGTGTGATATGAATGCATATATGATAAAGATTACCTGGTAGAATGTAAAGGAGATAAAATCTTCCCATCAATGGCTTTTATTAGCTTTCTGCATGCCCTTGTATCTGAATATCGACATAGAATGTTCGGGCGTGTTTATGTAAGAAAAAGAGAGTGGTAGACCAAAAGGTTTTTTTCCTTCTTCCATTTCCTGTTCTTTCAAAGTGAACCAAATTGACCTTGGGTTTCTTTGTTATTACTCCTGTTTGTGGTCAAAATTAGACTTTTATAGGCTTGTGTTGATAACTAAGCCAGAATAAATGAAGCAAGAGGCAGAGAGAGGCATGATCAAAATGTGTCATGGATTTGCACAAAAGTATGTAATGTATTGTTTAATTTCTTTAGGAAAGTATCACATGTAGATGAGTCAGTTTTAAATGATCTCATTTAGGAAGCAGGACAGCGAGAAGTCCCAAAGGCAAGCAAGGCGTGAAGGAAGCCAGTTTGTAGGAGGCATTTGGAAAGCCATATGCCTCTTGTTTATTCTGACACAACTCAGGCCCTGTAACAGATAGAACACAAGCAAATGAGGTAAAGAACAAAAGGCCCAAAAGAGGAGAGGCCCACCCTTAGTGGGGATTACAGCATCAACTGCATCATGCTACTGAGAAACAGGAAAGAAGATATTGAAATGTTGCTGAAGTACTTCCCCATGATGGACATGTAGGCATCAGTGGTCTCTTCAGCAAGCATTAGGCATCTGAATACCTGAGATCTTTCTAGTAAGATCAAAATTACTAAATATTGTTCTATAAATTTTAACTAAATCAAATTTAACTAGTTATATTTTTCTCAAAATCATCTGTAAAGATGAGTACTGAGCTTTATCTCAAACTTTTCCATAATTTTATTAGTTGACTGTAACAAAATATTTTTTTCTGTATTCTATTTTTAAAAGACTTATTTTATTTTTAATATGTGTATACATGTGTGGGCATGCATTTTTGAGTTCAGGTACCCTCAGAGATCAGATTATCCTGGAGCAGGAGCTGTAGGAAGTTGTGAGTGACTAACACGGGTGCTGGGCACAAAACTCAGGTCTTCTTCAAGAGCAATATGCGCTCTTAACTGCTGAGACATCTCCCAATGCTACCTGCGCTACCTTGTTCCTTTGTTTTCCTATAAAATGGCACTAATGTTTCCAAACCCCTAAAAATATAAATTCATATGATTTAAATATTATATTCTTAAGTATAGGTGCTTTATTGATAGGCTTTTGAACTCTAAATAAGCTATTTGAAATTTGTATAGAATTGTTTTGAGTAGCACAATTTCTAAGATTTTTATGCAAAATCTTGAATGACAATAGAAAGAAAAACTTTTATATGGTCATGATTGTTTGAATAAGAAAAGTTCCCTGCCCCCCAGAGTACCATGGATTTGAGCATTTGGTACTAAGTTAGTGGTTCTGTTTGGAGAACAATAGGAAGATGGTGCTTAGAGAAAGCACATCACTGCAAGTGGGCATTGAGATTTTTCAGCCTGGCCTTACTTCCAGTTAGCCCTCTGCTTGATGCTTGCAATTGAAGACCTGGTCTTTTAGCTTTCTGCTCTGGCCGCCATGCCTGCTTCTTGTTGCCATGCCTCCAAGCCATGATGGACCATCCCTCTGAAACCATAAGACCAAATAAACCATTCTTCCTACAGGAACACAAAAGTAACTAATACAGAAGTTAAAGTCAGAGAGTGGGCAGTGGCTGTGAAGAACTTCAGCATATATTTATTTATTTGCTTTATTTGTTTGTTGATTCATTTATTTATTTAGTGTCCTTGGTTTGAGGAATGTGGAGAACTTTGAAACTTTGGGCTAGAAAAAAGTTTGAATGCTGTAAGCAAAGCTAAAAGGTCATTCTAGTGTGAGCCTGGCAGACAGTCGTGCTTAGGGCACAGGGGAAGAACATCAGCAACCGAGGCAGAGGACATTCTTTTAATATTTTGGTGAAGAAAATGTCTGATTTTTGCACATATTATGAGAAATTCACTGAGGCTTAGCTAATGAGTAATTGAGTAATCTATTTGGAAGAGTAAATTTCAAGTTAATACAACATTTATTATGTGGAATGGCTATTATTCATAATGTATATGATGTACTAAAATGAAAATGGGCAAGTAGAACAGAAAAAATTATAAAACACACAGTTTAGAGAGAAAAGAGTATTCAAAAGCTGAATGTCATGGTCAAGGCATGGTCTAAGAGAGGCTGTAATTGATATGAAGATTAGAGCCATTAGGAGAGGCCTGACCTACATTGGAACAATAAGAAAGGTACCTGGAGGACAGGACCCCACCCAAATAAACTTCCAACTTAAGAATTTGAGAATAAGTGGTTTCTATTCCGAAAATGCAAATAACAAGTGAAAGCTGTTTCAAATGTGGTTCAAGGGGCTCATGGTCCGTTCCCAAGCTGACAACCAAAGTTGGCAATATCTCCTGGTATAGGCTTTGTTTTTTATTTTATTTATAATTTTAATTTTTATTGAAAATATTTTTATACAATATATTCTTTTTACTAGATATTTTATTTATTTACATTTCAAATGTTATCCCCCTTTCCAATTTCCCTTCGGCAAAGGCACTATCCCATCCCCCATCCCCCTGCTTCTATGAGGGTGCTCCTCCACCCAACCTCCTGCTCTATCTCACTGCCCTGGTATTCCCCTAGACTGCAGCATCAAGCCTTCACAGGAACAAGGGTCTCCCCTCAAACTGATGCCAGATAAGGCCATACTCTGCTACATATGAAGCTGGAGCCATGGCCACCTCAATGTATACTCTTTGGTTGGTGGTTTAGTTCCTAGGAGCTCTGGGGGGTCTGGTTGGTTGATATTGTTCTTCTTACTATGGGTTGCAAATCCCTTCATTTCCTTCAGTCTTTTCCCTCACTCCTTCATTGGGGTTCCAGTGCTCAGTTCAATGGTTGGCTGCAAGCATCGGCATCTGTATTTGTCAGGCTCTGGCAAAGCCTTTCAGGAGACAGCTATATCAGGCTCCTGTCAGCAATCAATTCCTGGAATCTGCAATAGTGTCTGGGTTTGGTGTTTGTATGTGGGATAGATTCCCATGTGAGGCAGTCTCTGGATGGCCTTTCCTTCAGTCTCTGCCCCACACTTTGTCTCTATATTTCCTCCTGTCAGTATATTGTTCCCCCTTCTAAGAAGGACTGAAGCATTCACACTTTGGTCTTCCTTCTTCTTGAGCTTCATATTGTCTGTGGATTGTATCATGGGAATTCTGAGCTTTTTGGCTAATATCTACTTACCAGTGAGTACATACCATGTGTGTTCTTTTGTGACCAGGTTACCACACTCAGGATGATATTTTCTAGTTTCATCCATTTGCCTAAGAATTTCACGAAGTCATTGTTTTTAATTGCTGAGTAGTACTCCATTGTGTAAATGTACCACATTTTCTGTATCCATTCCTCTGTTGAAAGACTTCTGGGTTCTTTACAGCTTCTGGCTATTATAAATAAGGCTGCTATGAACATAGTGGAATATGTGTCCTTGTTATATGTTGGGCATCTTTTAGATATATGCCGAGGAATGGTATATCTCGGTCCTCAGGTAATACTGTGTTTAATTTTCTGAGGAACAGCCAGATTGATTTCCAGAGTGGTTGTACCAGCTTGCAATCCCACCAACAATGGAGGAGTGTTCCCCTTTCTCCACATTTTCACCAGCATCTACTGTCACCTGAGTTTTTTATCTTAGCCGTTCTGACTGGTGTGAGGTGGAATCTCAGGGTCATTTTGATTTGCATTTTCCTGATAACTAAGGAGGTTGAACATTTCTTTAGGTGTTTCTTGGTCATTGGATATTCCTCAGTTAAGAATTCTTTGTTTGCTCTGTACCCCATTTTTCAAAGGGTTATTTGGTTTTCTGGAGACTTAACTTCTTGAGTTCTTTGTATACATTGGATATTAGCCCTTTACCTATTAAAAACAATGACTTCATGAAATTCTTAGGCAAATGGATGGAACTAGAAAATACCATCCTGAAAGAGGTAACCCAGTCACAAAAGAACACACATGGTATATACTCAATGATAAGTGGATATTAGCCAAAACAAAGCTCAGAATACCCATGATGCAATTCACAGACCATATGAAACTCAAGAAGAAAGAAGATCACACCAAAGTATAGATGTTACAGACCCACTCAGAAGGGGGAAGAAAATAATCTCGGGAAATAGAGGAAGAGAGGGATCTGGAAGGGAGATAGGAGAAAGGAAAAAAGAAGGGGGGGTTCAGATATGGGAGGAGATAGGGAGAAGTATAGAGAGTCAGGAATTTGAAAAAAGGTGTATAACAATGGGGGAGGGGGAGTTGAGGGTAGCCACTAGAAAGTCCCAGATGCCAGGGACCCAAGAAGCTCCCAGCACCAAACAGAGAGAACATTAGCTAAAATATCCAACAAAGGGGAGATAGAACCTGAAGTGACCATATCCAGTGGATAGGCAAGACCTCTGGTTGAGGGATGGGACTACCCACCCATTTCAAAAATATTAATCCAGAATTCCTCCTTTCAAAAGGTAATACAAGAACAAAAAGTGGAGCAGAGACTAAAGTAAAGGCCATCTAGAGATTGCCCCACCCAGGGATTCATCCCATCTGCAGACACCAAACCTAGACAGTATTATGAATGCCAACAAGCACTTGCTGACAGGAGCCTGGTATAGCTGTCCCCTGAGAGACTCTTCGAGAGGCTGACCAATACAGATGCAGATGCATGCATCCAAATCTTGGACCCCAGTGGAGAAGTTAGGGAAAGGACTGAAGGAGCTGACGGGGTTTGCAACCCCATAGGAAGAACAACAATATCAACCAACTAGACCCCTCCAACCTCCCAGAGACTAAACCACCAACCAAAGAGTGGACATGGCAGGATCCATAGCTCCAGCTGGATCTGTAGTAGAGGACTGACTTATAAGACATCACTGGGAGCGGAGCGCCTTTGTCCTATGGAGGCTCGATTTCTCAGGGTAGGGAATGCTAGGGCTCTAAGGCAGGAGTGGGTGGGCAGGTGGGGAAGCTCCTCAGAGAGGCAGGGGGAGGGGAGAGCAGGTAGGGGGTTATGGAGAGGAATCTGGGAAGGGGGATAACATTTGAAATATAAATAATAAAATAACCAATAAAAAAGGAAAAAAAAGACATTACTTTGAATCTCAAAAGAGGCTTTGGATTTGAACATGTAAACAAATATTTAAAATGTTTAAAACTAATGGGGACTTTTGAAGTTAAACTCACCACATTTTGCCTCATGATAGACCTATAAGTATGTAAGGCTAGAGAGTGGAGTGCGATGGTTTGGATGAGAACGGCCCCCATAGGCTCATGAACTTGAAGATTTGGTCCCCAGTTGATGGTACTGCCCGGGAGAGTATGGAGAGATACAGTCTTTCTGGAGGGAGCTCACCACTGCATGTGGGCATCAAGAGTTTATATCTTCACAGTACTTACAGCTTACTCTCTGCTTCACGTTTATAGTTTAAAAAATGTGATCTTGCAGCTTTCTCCTTTGGTTGCTATGCTTGCTTCTTGTTGCTGTGCCTCCCAGCAGTGTGAACTCTTCTTCTGAAACCATAAGTCCAAATACACTCTTCCTTCTTTACCACAGCATTGTATTACAGCAGCCAAAATGTAAATAGCATGATGATTTCAATAGAGTAACAAGAGAATATCTGCAGGAAAGGAAGAGTATAGTTGAAGGCATTGAACCATAAAGTTGTCTGGAGATGAGTGTGATAGAGAAAGATGAGTAATTGGCCAAGTTAGGAAGCACACCATGGGCACAGCGTAGAGGCGACCAGAAGCCCGGGGAAGCTTATGTTAGTGTGAGGTGGCTCAGGGTTAGGTCAGGTTTCCATTCTGAAAGCAATGGTGTGAAGCTTAAAGGTTTGGGGTAAATGGGAAGCAAGAGCAGTGATTTAGTAAAACAAACAAGATATCATATTAGCATGAACTTGAACACAAACACATGGAGGGATGAAGAAAGATTCGGGGGCATAGGAAAAGGGTTAAGCAAAAAGAGTTGACATGAACTAGAGTCAGAACAAATGGAAAAAGGGGACTGGACAAAAAGAACCCATTAGCTTGGCTGATCTGACAGAAGTGGTATTGTGTTAGCCGGGTTATATGTCGATTTGACAAGCCAGAGTCATCTTAGAGGAGGGAAGTTCAGTTGAGAAAATCTCTCCATAAGATCAGGCTATAAACCCACTGGGCGTTTTCTTAATTATAGATTAATCAGGGGGAGCACAGCACATTGTGGGTGGGCTGGTGGTCCTCAGATCTGTAAGATAACAGACTTAGACAACCATGTGAATCAAGCCAGTAAGCAGCGCTCCTCCATGACCTCTGCATCAACCACCCCTGCCTCCAGGGTCCTGCCTTGACTTCCTTCAATGATGAAAAGTAGTGTGAGAAAATAAAGCAAATAAACCCTCTCCTCCTCAAGTCTCTTTTGGTCATGATCTTTCATCTTAGAAATAGTAACTCTACCTAGAACGATGTTCAAGGACAAGGGAAGAGTAAACAGAATATCAGGCTTTAAGCCTGGGTGACTAAGTGGTAGCAGTCACCAGACTAGAGAACAAAGACCAGCCTGGGCTTGTTGTTTTGAAGCTTTAGTCCAGTAGAGAAATGAATGAGCAACACCGAGATGACTTGACAGTTCTTAGATGGGTATTAACCCAACATCTCCAAATTGGCATAGTTAAAATCAAGCAAACTTTTATTGGACTCCCAATGGAATGATGGAAATACAATTCTTGAGCTCAACATACAGGTCAGAAACAGAGATGACTCACCTAACAGAAATGATGGGGAAGTGTGACCAGTGCCAGAGATGTAGCTCACAGAAGATAAAAACAAGGGACACCTGCAAGTAAAGATAGATCCTAAGAGATGGCTCAGTGGCTAGAAGCACTGGCTATGTTTGCAGAGGACCCAGGTTCAATTCCCAGCACCCACATGGTGGCTTAAAGTTTTCTGAAACTCCACATCCATGGGATATGACATTCTCTTCTGTGCCTGTTATACAGACGAACACAGGTAAACGCCTATATACATAAAATTAAAAAAAAAAAAACCAAACCTGAGAGGAAAACTCAGGAAGAAGATGGCCAAGTAGAGAGAAGACGATGTTTCATAAAATGGAGCCCACATATCCATGAAAATCCATTGCCCAAACAAGCCACTAATAATGTCTTAAAATTTCTCAGGTTGGGACAAAGATGTGGCAGCTCCAAGAGAACAGGAGGTTTTGATAGGAGACTTAACAGCTGGAGGCAGGTAGGGCCAACGATGCAGGGACACAAGAGAGGAAGAGCTCCCTGCAAGGTGAAGTCAGACGTTATGGATAGCAAGTAGCAAGATGAAGCCCAAGTTGTATAATTGAGGCCCCCGGGTGAGTCGATGCTGTCAGCGGTGTGGAATGGTCAAACATCAGCCGTTTCTTCCGAAGGAGACCCTGAAGCTCCGTTGCCTCCCACCCGAAAGAGGTGTAATTACAGGATTCAAGGGGTAGTTACAAGGATTAAATGAGATGTTGTGCCTCGCAGACTGGGGCACACTAAATGCTAGTTCCCTTTCCCCGGTGCCCTCTTCACAGTTTCCCGTCAGACACGCTGGTAAGTGTTATATCCTTCGTGTGTCAGTGGGAAGCCTGTCTCCATGTACTTGAAACGTCAATTTCATCTCAAGCAGACTCACCTCAACCAGAGTCTGTGTTTCTGATTCACCTCAAATAGCTTGAAAATCAAGCATTTGTATCAGTGTTTTTCTGTTAGGTTTGAGGCCTAATTCCAACTTTGGGTGTGCACTGTTCAGAAAAAGCATGGCAGACTACCAAGAGACAGTGATTATCTATATCGGAGAGTTCAAAATTAGCCCATCTTTACCCATACATGAGAGATATTGATAACTCTTTACTGCGGTGACAGGAGATAGTAGGGATTAAAGACATGAGAGATATCTCTTCTATTTTTTTCTTAACTCATCTCACAATATGGATAACTTAATTACTAAAAAAAAGAAAGAAAGAAAAACACTATTTGCACAAATAACTTAAATCAATGGATGTGTCACAATCGGGAGAGTGATGAGTTAGCTTGAGCAGTCAGTCTGAATTATGTTTTCCACTGAAAAAAAGTCAGTCCAGCTTTAAAAGATTCATCGATGCTTCCAGAGGAAATGAGCGCATCTCTGGAATGTGTGGGTGAATTCAGAACTCACACTTGACTTCCAGAACTGGAATGGAGTTAACTTAGCAGTGATGACTGGGTGAATAATCCATTCATTTATCCATCCACGGAACAAAGGTTTATTCTATACTCATGCTGTTTAGCTAGAAAAGCTGTAGCTTGGGTCAATAGGTATGTGTGTGTGGCTTGGGGGTGGGAGGAGGGTCCTTTCTTTTCATAGGATATACAGTCTGTTAGGTGTGATATATATTATCATAAGTAATTTAAGCTTTATAACCATGTTATCAAGAAGTGAAGCCCCATGCCCTATTGTCAATCAATATAAACACAAATAAAACAATTTGGTAGGTGTAGCAATGACCATGTGAAAAAGAACATTTGCACAGTTACATGGACAGGAAAGTTCTAAAGCACTTCAACAAAGATGAGTCTCACTGCCACTGAGCAAATGAAGAGGCTGTCACATTGTATCATTCGCCTTCCCATGATCACTTTGACCATCAGTTTGGATGAAGACAGGGTTTGAGGGGTATGGATGTTTTTAAAATTTCAAAAACAACAATTTTATATATCTATGCAATGGTTTGTGATAATTTTTAGATCATAGCATTAATTGTTGACCAGCTAAATTGACAAGCAAAATTCTTTATGTTTGATCTGATCTTGTGTTGATTAGATCTAGTTTGGGGCTCTGTCCCTGGGAAATCTAGCTAGCTGCATAAGTATGTATCTGCACATGTCACATGATCTTGTTTATTCTCATGAGAAACAAAATAGCAGCAAGATAGCTACTGCCAAGAAGACAAGGAAGATAAGATTGAAAGAGAGGCTACATGAACCAATGGGCTATTGTCACTGATTTTCCCACACTTGATGATGTCATAGAGGTGACTCATCCCAAGACTTTGGCAGGAGCGAAAGGTCAGTAGAAGAATCCATGAACACCCATGCTGGCACACATGTCTTTGCCTCCCTCTCATGCTACATTCATGGACCTACTTGTGCAGACGGTGCTGGTGGTTGTTGGCTCTTCTGCCTCATGGATTTCTTCAAATCAAGGAAACCTTCTCAGCTCAGAAGAGGGCAAAGGAGGTTCACAGTGAAAGCTGGACTCTGGAAGCAGCTCCCCAACCCCAGTGAGGGTTCAGCGCAGATGACCATTTAAGTAGCTAAGTAAGCCACAGGATATCAAGATAAAATGATACATTAAGACAAACATAAATGATATACAAAATGTAAGTCGTGCCAGGAAAAGGGGTAGGAATCAGAACAAGACTCCGTGTCCCATTGTTGATAGGAAATTAAAACAGCTTTTTCAAAATAAAGAGAAATAAGAGCAGCAATAGTGACAATTCTACAGAACAGACTTGAAAATATTTCCTTGAATAAGAACCAAGAAACACACAAAGAAAATGTAAGTTTTATAGAAGAAAGTCAATCCAGTGAAAACAAAGCCGGAGATGACGGTATCAAATGTACGTTCATCTAAGAGCTGACGTTTGCATACTAATTAACAGATGACATTTGTCTGTTAAAAAGGCAAAGATACGTTTTAGAATCATAAATATAAACTTAATTTTATGAGTTTATTAGACAATGAATACTTGACATAAAACAACTCAGAGAAGCCGAAAATCGAAATATGAAAATACACATGAGGAAAATACAATCAAACACATAGAAAATTGAATCGTACCTGTACAAGATCAAGCCAGTCTGAAGCCCAGCACAGCTGAAGGAGAAGCCCAGGGAGCCCACCCCTAGCTGACGAACTTCAGCAATTGCTGGCTGCTGGTGGAGGGAGAGTCAGTTTTCTTCAGGGTTGAGGTCCCTGAGAGGCTTCTGAAATATCGGTGGATGATCCTACACTCTTGTACGTACAAGTCACAAGTAGAAAGCACATGAAATTGGGGAGGGCAGGAAAAGGGTAGGATTGTGGGTTGGATTTGACCAAAAAACACACTACTCTCAAACAATAGAAGAAATAATAGATGGAGGTCATAATTCAGCTTTAGCTTTCTAAAGCTAATGGGTTGAGAGACCAGTGCAGTGACAGAATTGCAATTAACTTTGATGGGGAGAAGACAAACGTTACAGTTACCAGTTATGATTGCCACAGCAGTTACTCCAGCATTAATGGCAATCAAGCCTATACAGGATATGAAAAAGAGATATATATGCTATTATTTTAAACTTGGCCTAGTTTAAAAATAATTAAGGACATACAAGACAGCATAATCAACAACACAAAATCTAGTTTTATTTGATTTGAACTCTGAAAAGAGAATAGTTTTCCCAGACCCATGGGATAGTCATTAAAAATGGCCAGGGAAAATATATGATGAATTAATAGCATACTAATGATAGAGGAAACACTCTCTGATAGCTATGTATTAGTCCTAAAGTTAATCTACAAATTAGGAAACAAACAGAAATTTCTTGATACCTCAGTGTCAGAGAAGTCTATCTTAAAAAACAAACAAAAACCCAAAAAACAAATTTTCTAAGTATGAAGTTAGTTAAAGAGATGCTTGAAGAATTTAATGCAATACCAAAATCTTAATGTACTAAAAATAACTTATGAACTAAACTTCTAAATTAAAACATTTGCAAAATCTTCAGCAAATCTAGTAAAGTAGAACTAAGTAAAAGTGTAAGTAAACTCATTCACTAGCTACTTCTTTGAGAAGTCTATAACATCCAGTTCTTTAACTTGGCTAATTATGAAAAAACAAAAAGCATAAATTATGTGAGCAGGGGCTAGAAGAAATAGATCTACAGGCTAAGTGACTTCTGCTCTTTCAGAGATTCTGGATTTAGTTCCTAGCACCCCGGATAGGAGGGTCAAAACCACATATAACTCAAGCTATAAGGAAACCAATTCCTTCCTGTGGCCTCAATTCATGTGAAACATACACACCTAGAAATACATAAACATACACATACAATTATATATGTCTTAAAGTAATATAAATAACCTTTCCAAACTACAGTGGAGGAAGAATAACTAGAAAGAATACTAAAATAAATCCAAGTCAATGATTTGCAAGTAAATTTGAGGAAAACTGAGATTTTGGGCACTAACATTTTAGACAAGCATCTTGGCATCTGTAAATAAGCTAATGATTTTGAGGTGAAAATGTTACCCTTATTGTAGTAGTGAACCTCAGTCCTCTGGGAGTGTCCTTAACAAAGAAGAGGACCAGCAGAAGCAGCCATTGCCACCCAGAGGCAGAGACTGGAGAGATGTAGCCTCAACAACCAGCTGCTAGAAGGGGCAAAAACTACCTTCTCCCTAGAGCTTTCAGAAGAAGCCATGACCAGTCTGGCGGCATCAATTCAGACCCCTGATGTCCAGAACTGCAAGAAAGTATATTTGTAGTGTACCCTCCTACAATTCTATTTGTTGGAGGATCCCAGGAATTTAAAACACAGTGATTGAAGTGTGTGTCTCTTAAGTAAACAGGTCTCTCAATTTCAAACCATATGTGCTATGGCTTGCATTTTTCTCCCTGTGCTAACTCCTACCCTCATGGTCTTGCCTTATAGAAATATACGAGCATGTGTAAGGGCCTGAGGCAAGAAAGAATCTGTGCAAGAAGTGGTGGGCAGCATTGGTAAGGCACCAGATGACCCTTTCTGTCCATCTAGGACTGTCTCCAACCCAGGACAAAGTCTGCTGCCTCCTATGATAAATTAGAGTTCAGTTTTTCAGATGGAATCTTCATCTAATGGGGTCCCAAAGTCTAGCCAGGTTAATAATGAACGGATCAGAGAATGACACAAAGGAAAAAAATAAGAATGGACTCATAAGGCAGAAAGATCTCCCTCACAACTCAGTTAACCTCCAGTTCTTGAGCTTAAGAATGGACTAAAAAAATTACATGACACAAAGCATCGGCACTAGCTAGTTCAACATATCAACCCACGCTGTGTGTGCAAACAGAGCAGAGTGAGTTAGAGCAAGTGATTGCCTCTGCCAGTTTTCATTTCATTGTTTGGCTGTTTGCATTACAGTACACTCAATATTTTGGTCACGGATTATTAAAAGAAACCAGGAACAGCTGTTGGTGGCTGGAAGATTATTTGTTTGAAGTACCATTCCACTTCTCTGAAAGCATGCTTGCACACACGTGCACACACACACACACATGCTGTGGGGAGGCAAAGAGGGAGAGGGAGAGGGAGGCAGGAAGAGACAGAGAGAGAGAGAGAGAAAATGGTTGGTTGAGTAGGCAGTGAAGAAAATGTCCTGTCAGAAATGCCTTGCCTCCCAGCCCTCCCTGACTCCAAGAAAATTACAGAGTATTTCACCAACAAAAAATTTATTGTTTCCAGCTCCCTTATTCCTCTCTCTTTACAGTAATGGATTCTCTTACTGGAAGATTTTTGTTGAATCTTTTGAAGGATATGGAGCTGATTTCCAGTTTCAGTGCCCTCCACCATGCTTCGGTATCTTTGTTTGCCCTTGTCATTTGGGGCTGCCTTGCTCTAAGCGGTCAGCTAAAAAGGGACACAGTGCCATGGGGTAGATGGTTTTACCTACAGAATTATTCTCATGGAACTGTTTTCCATTTCACATGAGAAACTCTAGTTTTTAGATTTAGGAATTTTAGATCAACATTATCTTCTAGTTTTAGAAGCTGGGTGAAATTCTAGGACTTTCTATTAGCTATTGGAAGTCTCTTAGTAATTTGGAGGTGTATTTGGAAGCCTAGATGTATAGCTTAGTATGGATTAGAGGTGGGTGGGGGAGCATGGCATTAACTAAGTTGCTACACAGCTAAGTTACCTGGGAATATTAGGCAACCTTTGTTTTCATTATGTTATCCTTTGATGATATCAGGAGTGAGGGAGATACTCCTTTAAAGTGCATCTCATAAAGAACTGTGACAAATGCTGAAATAAATCGTCAGACATTGGATTGGTTGAACAAGTCCATGACGTCATGAGTCCTCGTGTTTCCATCTTACTTCAACAGTTCAGAGAAGTTGTTTCTGTGATCTTTCCACTGCTGAGGGCAACATGGTAGACTCAGGAGCCAGAAGGCTAAAGACTCACTCAATGAGTGCATGACTCCGTAATAAGTAAAGAGAAGGATGAGAAAAACCACATTGGCCTCATTTATAAAAAATAGTCATTGACTTCTTATGTGTTCAAGAAGGTCTATCTAGTGGGTATTGGAAAATCAAAGGAGTTACAGAGGGGGTAAGTAGGTTGTGAATTCCAGCTTGAAAATAACTCAGAGGCTATTAGGCTTTCACAGTCATTTAAGAAAAAATATGATGAAGAGCAAAAGAAGACTTTCAAAGAAAAGCAGAGATTTCACATAGTCCATTTTACCAGGAGAACCATTTGATAGAAGCCTGGATGGCAGACACAGTACACATACAATTCTTGTCTGCCATTCCAGCATTCTGGAGGCTAAAACAGGAGAATGAACCATGGGACAACCCATGGCTGCTGGCTGCTGGTTACTGAGAGGGCGGAAGTTGGGCATCTAAACTGAAGGTGTGGGATTGCCCGAGTACTCTTTCTTCTTTCCCCACATAACCTCTCTGTTTGCCTGGATCACTCCATCATGCTTTGTTCTTCTCTTGGAGCTGCTTTCTTAGGACTAGCACTA
This sequence comes from Grammomys surdaster, assembly GCF_004785775.1. Lineage (NCBI taxonomy): Eukaryota > Metazoa > Chordata > Mammalia > Rodentia > Muridae > Grammomys > Grammomys surdaster. The sequence continues at coordinate 14,908,032 of NW_021604636.1, read as the reverse complement.
TTGTATACACTTTGCCATCACAGCCTCAACCCTTCCTTGCATAAAACAAACAAGCCAACAAACAAACCCGAATGTCCCATGCTTTCTTTTACCTAAAGCTGAACATCTAAAGGGAGTTCTTTGTTGTGTGCTTTAGTTAGCAACATTTTGGTTGCTGGAGATCATATCAAGGAAATATCATTTTCTAGCATTTTTGGCTGAGCAAGATTGGTGTAGCACTCACATAATGGTGGGATGGCAATTCTTGCTGCATTTTCTCACGAAGATATTAGGTAACATTCCATCCCAAAGGGTTACTATTTACAGGTAAGATCAAACCAGGAGGTGTCCCGGAGAAATAAAATACAATTTCAGAAAACATTTGATGATGACATGGAGAAACTTTGGCTTGTGATTGATTTCAAGAGAGTAAGGATGGGAGATGTGATTCCTTCAAATCACCAGTCATCCATCTACCCCCGCCCCCATTGCTGCCTCTGCATGCCTGAGCTATAAGATGTCCCTAGACCAACAGCATTTTACACAGGTCCTTTTATGCACTGCAACTGTTTTTTAAGGAACTATCACAGTGCTGGATCAAAAAGCCAGGAACAACAAAAATGTATATGTTAGTTGACTCTTGTTTACTTAGCAATGAGCTAATGCAAAGGTTTGTTGAAGTTGATAAGTGTTGTGCAATTAAAAGAAAAAGTAGATTTCCCTGGAATTACTTGTTACTTACAGAATCCAGTCAAACGGGCTTAGAAAAAGGCATCTTTCCTGCACAAAGATTTGTCATTGAGACTAGTGGAGAGATGCATTCCTGGAGAGAAGCTTCTATCTAGAAAAGAGGGACCATCTCTCATCTCCATTTCCATGAGGCAAAGTGGCCTGTGTTTGTTTTTCAAAGGGTTAAAAGTCCACCAACCAATGAGTATACACTGAGGGACCCATGGCTCCATTTGTGTATGTAGCAGAGGATGGCCTTATCTGGCATCAATGGGAGGGAGGCCCTTGGTCCTGTGAAGGCTCCATGCTCCAGTGTAGGGGAGTGCTAGGGCAGTGAGGCTGGAGTGGGCAGGTGGATGGGGAAGCACCCTCATAGAAGCAGGAAGGAGGGAGTATGGGAGAGGGAGCTTGCAGAGGAGAAATTGGAAAGGAGGATAACATTTGAAATGTAATTAAAATAACCAAGAGAAAAGAAAAAAGAAAAAATAGTCATTCAGAACTACACATTTGGCCTCTCACTAGGACTCAAGTTCCTAATCTGTTACCCCCAATTCTAAAACTGAACATTCTGAAATTGCAAATCCTTTTTAAAGTTTGTCTCTAAAGCTCACGGGGTAGCAGGGCCTTCTGTAATCAGAAGTAAGGTGACCCACAGACTGTGTCTGCTAAGAAAGAATGTTCACTTGGCTACAGTAATCACTGCTATATGATCACTGCCTTGGTCCTACACACGTACAGGACTCAGATCAGATGCTCTATTTCCCTCGCAACTTCGAAAATATTTTGGATTTTTGCCCAAGTGTTTTGGATAAGGGACTGCGGATCTAGGCCACAGGAAGAGGAAGTTGATCGAACGGAGGCTGACCCCATCACAGCTCCCTTCCCTGTGGGAAAGTGTGGATGAACTGATTTACGAATAATTCACTTCTCTTTGGGACAGTTTGTTTTACTCGAGCGTGAGAAAATCATGGTTTCTGGAAGAGTCAGGCCCATGTGAATTGCAGATTCTGAAATCTCTAGCTGCTCTGTCATTCGTCTGCAATGTCCACTGATGCAGACAACAACCACAACTGGCCATCCACTCCTTCAATAAATATTTATTGTGTACTTACTATGCTAACATAGAGACTTGGATTTGAACTGATCGTATGCACTTTAGAAAGGTATCAAGCTTCTCAGAATTTCTCTCTAAATACGTATATTAATAACCATTTAACAGTATACTAAAATGTATACTTGTGCATTATAAAGAGCTTCCAGGCTACATGGTCTTTCTTTTATATATACAAAAATTGTCATATACAGGCATAAGGGCATCCCAGGATGGCTAAGACATACTACCTATTCTACAGGAGCAAAAGAATGGAAAAGTGACACAGACACACACCAGACGATGCCAGGATGTTGAGTTTTGAGTTTTTTAATCACTGATGTGCAGCATCATAAAACATTTGGAAGAGAAACTACTCTGAATCCTTATTTAAAAAAATACGGGAGGGAGAGAGGCGAGGGAGGTATCTGGAAGGGACTTCATCTGAAACAGCTGCCCTGCTAAATCCCCGTTTCAAATCGCCTGTTAGCTGATCTGACTTAAGACTTTTTTTTTTTAATCAAGAAACAAAATCTGTGGGGTTTGCCAGTTCAATTCATTTGCACATTCCACTCGGCTACATATGGCAGGGCTGAAATGATCAAGTTTCCTTCAGAGCATTATCATAAATCACAGAGATTCCAATGTGTCCTTCACAGCTTTAAGTTTTCAGAACCATCATGACTAATGAAATATTTATTCAAAGACCTATAGCCACTTGCACAGAGTCACGTTCCTTATAAGAGAGACTTTGACGGAGAGCCCATCAGGAAAGCAGCTGGAGGCCCCGTGCTGGCCCCACCTCCACCCTCCACTTTTGGCCTTCACATCTGCCACCTTCAGGTTACCAAATGGCACCCTCGTAAACTCCAAGCACCCGCTTTTGCTCAACTTAACAGCTTTCAATTGGAAACACATCAAACTCTGCAGATTCTTCATAGGAGGAAAAAAAAAAAAAGAGGCTTCCTTGAGGTTTTATTGCTTCGTGAAATTTATTAGGTTACAAATCAAGTTAATTTTTTAGAGAGTACCTAGTAATTTTCCTGGATGAGTTCCAAGTTTTTACTGATGATAAAGCTGAATAGGCAGGTTCAGGGTGCTTGTCTGTAGGCTGCGCATTGGCCGATTGTTTGCAGAAGGTGTGAGTGAACCCGTTTGCTGCAAATGGCGAGGGGCTGGGCTTTTGTCTAGAGCGGCCCTGGCCTGTTAGAACTGATGAGGTAGAACGTTTCCCAAGTGATACGTTTCCTCCACCAAGCTTGAGCTTGCTGTGTTGCACGGCTGCTCCTTCAGAAGCAAAGGCCATTTCAGCAAGGGTGCGCCTATAGACTGAACTTTATGTAAACAATGCTTTTAAAAATGCACATATACCCAAGGTAAATTTCACCTGCTTAAATCTTTCCAAAAAAAAAAAAAAATTGTAGGCTGATGCTACTTTTAATCCCACCATTACAGATGGGAAACTGAGGCTTAATGAAAACAAGCAACTTGCTCAAGTGAGAGATTACAGTTGAAAGGCAGACTTAGCTTGGAACTGTGATACGTACCTGATATAAAGTAAATGTGCTGGAAGCTAGTTGTTTTGGGTGATCTCTTGCTGAATTTCTCAGGTAAGTCCAATGCCAGAAGGGACTGCACACTGCCTTCTGTGGAAAAGGTTTCTCCACAGATGTAATGCCTTTTTGTTATTCACAGAGTATGTACTACCTTCCCCATCAACATTGTAGCAGGAGATGAAGGTAGGAAAACTACCCTGGATTTCCTTTTTCCTTCTTGATGATGTCACAGTTCTTACCATAAACCACATCATCTCAACATGCGATCCTTTCTTTCTTAGTGGGTGAAGAGTGTTCACTGTTCCACTTATCTGTACCATCCACATGGCCCATATTGTTCTGCTTGGATTTTGAAGGTCAATATTAAATGAGGTTCGCTTGAATTCAACATTGTAGCATGTGGTCTAAAAGCCAAGACAGCTACTAGGAAAGTAATGAGAACACAGAGCATGCTTCATGGAGACCCTGGAAAGAGGATTCACGTTCCTTGGCAAGACAGGGCAGGGTAAAGTCAGCTTTCTTCATGGTGCTAGGAGTAGACTACAAGTTAGAACTCAGATGGCCTGTTCTATCATTTTATGCTTACTGTTTTCAGAACATGGTTGCCCGCAGACAACTAAAACCGTAGAAGGTACCACAGACAAGACAGAGCCACGGTGCACAGTCAGTCAGTGCAGCCAGTTGGCCCAACAGAATGAGTGTGGAGCAATAGCACCAGTTCAGGCGTAAGACACTTGAAACTTTTGATGGTGTCATTTTGGAACATCGGAGAAGATGCTCATGAAAGGATGGTGGTCCAGTCTTCTGGACAAAGAGAGACCACATAGAAGAGAACCTAACTGCCCAATACAACTCTCCACTGAAGCCATCCTGTGCCTTTTGGACCAGTTGACGTGCATGAAAAGCATTGTAAGATCAACAACAAACCTTCCAGGCCAACTCATGCAACCATGAGACACACATCAATGTCACCTGGAGTCCAGAAGGTTGGCTGTACTTTCTCTGTCTGCAGCAGATTATGGAAACACCTGTGCTGACACTTAATAGTTGTGTCATGTAGAGAAAATGTTTGATTCTCTCTACTGTATTTCCCCTTTGAGATGAGGAAACATGAATTATCTACAAACAAAAGTACCTTTGTGGAGGAATGTCTCTTGGCTTGAATCTCCTTGTGAGCTAGCAGAAAGTGGTGCAGTTTTCAGAATGACCGACCTGTAAGGTAAATTCTGAAGATAAACCCTAATTTAGGGTGGTTTACAGGAACAGAGCAGATAGAATGAATATAAATTACAAAGGAGACCTATCAGATTGATTTCCATGATATGGGCTGAGGAGTCTAACTGACTATCTGCATGCCAGAGACACTGAGAATCAGATAGCTGTTCAGTCCAGGAGGCTAGATGCCTCACAAACTGCAATCTAGAACTAAGACCTGGAGGATTCCTTCACAACTATTAGTCCACATTGGAAAGTTTGGGAAGCTGAGTCCAGCCAAAGAATTGTAAGAGTAATAGCTGTATCCAAGTAGTTGCACTAGCTAGCAAGGTGTGAAGGCAGAAAATCAAAGGCAGCAGTTTTCTCCACAGACCTCTTTCTCTTGCGGATGCTGCTACAAGGGGACCCTATTTTAAAAGAGGGACCTCCCTATATACCCTTCTCTAATGAAGGGTTCGTCTCATTTGTTTAAAACTTACAGGAAACACATGGGTTGAATGTGTAGCCAACGAAACTGCCAAGCAAAACTGTCATACACTCATAAATACAGCTCCAAAGCAGGTAAGCAAAATATTTGTCTTACACCTAATCGATATGCAAATTATAAACTAAAGCTCAGGGCAGCCAAATTACTGGAGGAATAAAGACAGCTTAAATGGAGATTGCACTGCTTTCTGTTCAGTAGCTGTGACTGTAGAGTGTATCTTGCAGTCTCATCAGTATGCAGGAAGAGTAGGAAGGATGTGACTTTACAAGTTGGCTGTTACCCTGGGTCAAAATCTGTTTGAATGTATGCATATAGTTCACGTGAGTTGACTGTCAGGAGCCCATCTGCTTCTCTAAAAAAAATATTTCCCAGCTATTCATTTTTTTTTTTTGCACTAACATCATTTCTTGCAGATACTCAGCGTAATTGGTGATTTCTGATTGCCTTGCCGAGAGTCTCGTCTTGATACTGGCGATAATCACGGCCTGATGAGAACATTTCACTCTCCAGCATGTGTAGTCATAATTATTTTAGATTCCTATGTAAAGTTAATCAACCCTGAAGGGGACTCCCTGCATGTCACCGTAGAGGTAACAGCTAACGTTTCTGCTATTTGATTTCATTTGATCTCTGTTGAAGGAGAAATCATCTTCTGTTTACAAAACTAGCCTGCAAAATTGGACCTATTATATGAAGTAGAATCTGCATCTCTGGCAGATGTCTACACCTGGTTATTGATGTGTGCTGACTAGCATCCTCGTGGAAAAGCAGTTCCTCTGAATGAAAGAAGTCTGCTCCAGGTAATGCGTTTCATTCTTTATAAACTGGCCAGGGAAGGGAAGCTAAATGAGGAAGTTTTGGCACCAGCTGCCTTTCCTCAGTGTGTTCTTTAAACGTTTCTCACCTGTCATGACTGCTACCAAGTAATGTTGGAATGAAAATCTGTGACATTTCCTCCAATAAGTCATTTTGAAACCAGCATAACATATAACCCAAAGATATTTCTATTCCCAAGTACTAGCTGCTATGGAAACTTAGAAAAAAAATCCCCTTTCAAAATATTTGGATATACTGCTAGAGCTATGGGAATTGACCAACTTTCACAAATTCTCTAATTTGAATGGAAGTCAATTTTTCCCATCCCTATTAAATTATTTCTATTCATTGCAATCCTTGTTATCTCGATTTAGAACAGAAATTTTAGGAGATAATAAAACAAGTAGGTCATTACCAAAGAAGTTTCTTTGTACAGTGGGTGGTGGTTAACATGGAAACTCACAACTAGTCAGAGCATAGAGTGTCGGATGAGTGTTCAGCCACAAATGGAGTGAATATATATTAGCCATAAATGAGATGGAATATATATATATATATATATATATATATATATATGTGTGTATGTGTGCATATATACATATATATACACACACATACATATACATACACACATATATATATACACATACACATATATGTAAATACATATATATTATATATGCAAAGTAGCTGCAAAAATGTATATGCATATACACATATATTTATATATAAACATATTTTTATCAATCTTATATGTATATAAATATATTATAGGTATATATATGTGCATATTAGCATAAATATATATGTATATGTATATACATACATAATCTATGCATGTATATGTATATATGTTAATATATGTATATAATGTATATGTATATACACATATTTATTTCTTGCAGATATCTGCATAACTAGTGATTTTGTTTGCCTCGCTAAAGTTCTCTTATTGATACTAGTGATAATCACTGCCTATATATAAATTTACATGTATTTATTTTTCCCCCTCAAGCTCAAAGATCTTGGAATTAGAGAAGATGTTAATGGATTGTAAGAGCCAGATATTGGGGAGGACAGGAATGAAACAGTGTCTTCAGGACATGAGAGGAAGCTGCACTCATGAACTCACAGCAGCTGTGCTTGTCTGGACATGATCTGAACAAGATCAAGACAGTCAGCATTCCAGCACAGATAGGAGTTCATGAGCTCCCACTCTTAACTAAATACATATGAGCAGCTCATGGCTTCCGGGGGAGGGGAAGGTCTGTTTTCTTAAGGGGTGTGGCGCCTGGTAGGCTGACCATACTCCACTGGATGGCTCCACACCTGCGAGTATGTGGGTAATGGAAATTGAGGATGGCGGGTTATTCTCTCTTTTGAGAACAGGAATAGGGGGGATAGGAGTAAGAGGGTGTGAGGGGGAGCGGTGTATGGGGGAGTAATGAATATGATCCAAATGCACTGTATGGAATTCTCAAAGAATTAATAAAAATATTTTTTAAAAAAAAACAAGTAGGTTATGACTTTGGGAAGTAAAACATAAAAAATTTAAAACTATTACAAATGTGCTGTGATAGTGATCCAGAGAGTCCAGCCTCATGCTCCACTCTCCATCTGAATGATGCCTGATATCTGTACACTGTCAAAATTTTATATTAAGTGTCTTTAGGCAGTTCTAGTTATAAAGGAGATTAAGAGTTGACCCCGTAGAGTTTTCGTTTTCTTTTTTCCTTTTTCTCTCAGAAAACACAGGAATTGAGGACAGGTACAGATCAAAGGGGACACTTCAGTCTGTCACATCTGAGTGGCAGCCTCCACTGTAAGGTTGTCTGTTTCAGTTTGAAAGGATACTATAGAGAGACACGCAGATGTAGAATGTTGTTGTTATCCCAATATGGCTTTGTTTATAGTCAGTAAGATACCAAGACCCTGAACACTACTTCAGGAAATAAAATCGTTTATGCTTTCTGGTGAGGAGCACTTTGTGAGAACGCCCTGTGGGAGGTGGCTGAGCAAAGACGCTGGTCAGATGGAAGACTGAAGAAAAGATGAAGTTCCCAGCATGAGCATTGCACAGTAAACTTCTACATGGTATCTTCAGACATCTTTTATTTTTTTAACCCTGATAATAAACCCAGGATAGATATTACATTTTTGTCTTGATATTAAAAAATAGAAAAACTTTATATGAATTATATATAACATCATTATAAAAGACATGGACATTAAGAAGAATTGCTTCACTGACAGAACCAGATTGATTTTTCTTCCAGAGTTCAGACAACGTCATTCATTATCCATGAACTGTTACTCTCTTAGAATTAAAATTGGATTTAGTTGAAACAGTGATGAAAAAGGCTGTGAATGTTTCATTTTTAACATTCTTTAGCAGATATCTGTCTTCAAGAAGACCTGCCCTTTTAGGACATTTGTGTGCCCACCATGTTCATTGATAACTAGAGAAAATTTAAGAATAAATGAAAACAGTGTGATGTTTACAAGTGAGCTCAAAATCAGAAGCTTCTAGGTTTAGCTACACTCCTTTCGTATTTCTACATAGAACTCTTCAGTTAGAGTTAGTCTCATGACATGAATAATTTGATGACTTATGACATCACCTTTTCTGATCCCTCCATTTAGACATGAATAGCAGCTGAGAGATGGTAAGAAAGAAAGAAAGAAAGAAAGAAAGAAAGAAAGAAAGAAAGAAAGAAAGAAAGAAAGAAAAAGAAAGCAAGCAAGCTAGCTAGCTTGTTCAGGGGCATATTCACTTCTGAAAAAGTTCTTGGACTAGAAGCTATGTTTCTGGAACATTCTTTTCTTACTCATCAAATAAAGTTGTTTCGGTGGCAACGAGACTATAGTATCTTGTTCTGTTGTCTTCTTCAATAAGACATTAAACACTGAAAAAGTCTGGGTGGATACCTATTTTATCACTGATATATAGGAATGTGGGGTGCTAATTGAAGACTCCATTTGAACCTCACTATGGAGTAGAAAGCATCTAAAAGTTTCTTCCTAAACATATATACATATATATGTATATGTATATGTATATGTATATGTATATGTATATGTATATGTATATGTATATGTATATGTATATGTATATGTA
>NW_021604636.1:14887454-14899032 GCF_004785775.1 Grammomys surdaster | reverse complement strand
ATGTATATGTATATGTATATGTATATGTATATGTATATGTATATGTAGTGGTTTGACTAGGTTTAACACCGCTCTCCCCAAAGACTCGTGTGTTTTAATACTTGGCCCACAGCGAGTGACACTATTAGGGAGTATCCTTGTTAGAGGAAGTGTGTTTCTCTGGGGATGGGCTTTGAGGTCCTATTGTTGAGTTTTGTCCAGGATAAAAGAGCCAGTTTTTTCCTGACTGCTTTCAGATCCAGATGTAGAATTAACTTTTGGCTCCTTCTCCAGCACAGTATCTGCCTAGATGCTGCCATGCTTCCTGCCATGTTAATACTGGACTGAACCTCTGAACCTGTAAGTCAAACCCAGTTAAATGTTGTCCCTTATAAGAGTTGCCTTGGTCATGGTGTCTCTTCTCAGTCATGTAAACCCTAAGACAGTGTGTTAGAGATTAAATAATTAAAATGCAATCACAACTCCTTAGGAACTGTACATAGAAGAAATTCATGAAAATTCTGTCTCAATTCTGGTGTGGTGATGCATGATAATCCAGGCACTCAGAAGAATCTGAGGTAGGATAACTAGATACCAAGGTCTGGGAAAATAGCTCAGTGGTAGACAGAGTGCTTGCTTAGCATCCGAAGACCCAGCCTGAATGAAAATAATTGTGTTTGTGTTTATTAAAATAGATTGTTTGTCTTTAAGAAGCAAAGCAAAACTGGGCAGTTGGTATTAGGCATAAAATTTACATCATGGCTATAAAACAACAGATCAGGATGAGTGAATAAACTTCAGTTTTCAAACCTCTTAGGCTAGAGCTGATGATTAGAATACACAGAACATATGTCCATTCTACATTTTTCTTTTTGTAGTAAAATCTTGATTTTTTCAACTAGGTGCCAGGCCTCTCAGGTTATAGGCTTTTCCCACCTCTGCTTTGAACATTTTGACCACATGAGCAGCTTGTCTCTAAGCTTTACAGGGATTCTCAGCTTCATCCCTACTGCATCGTGGAATGATCTTCAGTCATGGGGCAACCTTGTGCACCCTGGGATGTTGAGCAACATCCCTGGCCTCTGATCTCTAGGGTCCCACTATCCCACACTTTATCCTAAGGAATTGTTCACAAGGAAAATATTTGAAGATACTGTCAAATATTGACGAGAGTAAGAACACCACCAGTTGTAATCTCACTTAGTTAAACAGATGTGGAAACAAACTGTTCTGTTTCAAACTATTCTGCTTCGCTTTTACGCCATGATGACTAAAACTTGAACAGTTAGTTGTCTTGTACTAACAGGAGAAAGCACATTATTAATCATGGTCAGAAAACAAAACCAAAGGAGAGAGGGTCCCTGTGATCAGAAAAGCCCTCACATTGCCATGGGTCTACACACCTCTAGAAGTGTTACATAAGAACAGTGTGTGGAAGAGTTCTAGCTCCTCTGTTATTATTTGGGATACTCTAAGGACAGTTCACCTCTTCACGTTCTGTCATCTAATGACAGACATTCATGCTTGTATTTTAGAAGTAACTAGCCTGACACTCAGGAATCTACACTTAAAACTTCCTTTATAGAATCAGCCAGAATGCTTTCGTGATTCCACATGCCCAGGCTGTACCCTAGACTTTTTGAAGGGCTTTGGGAATTGGGTACAGGACTTAGTATTTTATGATTCTTTTTAGGGAATTCTAAACATTCCCCTCCCAATTCTTCTTTCAAGTAAACCGTCATTGTTATTTAGCCAAGTATTATGTTTCATCTTCTGGGGATAGGCATCTTTTGGGTGCAAATGTTGAACAATACAATTTTAACCCAGTTAGTGGAACTTGACTGAGAAATATTTTGATATTTCAAATTACTGAACATGATTGAGAGCATTAAAAGGAAATTCCATTCCTACTTAATCTTCAAAGTACACACACACACACACACACACAGACACACACACACACATCCCCCACATGTAATCAATAAAGGCATAACCTTGGGAAAGGTGACTTATTTTGCTGGTTAAAATGCCAGTATGCTGCATGTGAAGTGGCATGAAGTCTTAGACTGTGTGAAATGGCACCATGCTCAGTTTCCTTTATCTGTGTACTTAATTGCTCCTAGAAGCAAGGAAAACCACTTTGAGCATCAGCCATAGTGCAGTTATGAACTAGATTTTTTTTTCTTGCCTCAAGTTTATTTGTAAAAACAGCATAGGACACTGGTCATCTGCAAATAGTGTGTGGGTAGGTGTGTCACAGCAGTCCATCTGTATTCACGTTGGCAGGAGCCTTTTCTATGGGGCCTTCACAGGGGCCTGGACACCTTTGGGAGCCTGGGCTGGAGCTGAAGCTGAAGCCTGGGCCTTAGCTGGAGCTCTGGCCTCTGCCTTGGTTTGAACCTTGGGCTTTGGTTGGCAGAGCCTACGACCCTTGGCCATGTAGCTTCAAATCTGCTTCCCAAGCTTGGGGTGAGCGATGAAAGCCAGGCAGCTGAGTTTGTGGCTGGGACCCTTTGGTATCTTGGGCTTGATGGCCTGAGGCTTCACAAGGGCCTTGATGGCCACTGCGCATGCACTCACTGCCTTCGCGTTGTTGGCCTGCATCTTCTTCAGGCCTTTCTTGTTGTGCTTCTTGGCAAAGTGCATGTTCCTCAGGAACTTGGGGTCAACCCCCTTAAGAGACTCGTATCTTTGTGACCAGGGTTTCTTGATGCCATTTCTGTGCCATTTGCAGGACTGGTTGTGTGTGGTGTGGTTCTTGAACTTGGCAATGTCTGCAGGGTAACCCGCGGCTTCCGCAGTGGCTGGGACCATGAACTAGATTTTTAACAACATAATCAACTCCATCTATTCCAGAGAGGGATACTCTCCACCCAATGAGAGAGAGAGTGGAAAGAACAATTCACACTATTCTCAATTTTCTTTGTCTATTCTGGTCCATTAGTAAACCATGTACAGTGTCTGTTGGTAAAAAGTTCATAACTAAGTCGGTCACAATACATGAGCAATCTGATAGTCACAGTGAACTGCTATCACAGAAAATGTTCTTTAATAACAGTATTCTTCTTAACAGTGAAGAAGGTAAAAAGAGGAATGAAGGTGAAAACATAAAACAAAATTACATGGTTGTCTCTATGCTCTGCCAGGTAACTCATTAGAATTAGCTCTGAGAAGGAATTTACAGGTGTTCATGAGAATTTACAACAGGGTAGAGGTGAATGAAATCTGAGAAAACCATAGGCAAAGTCCTTAGAGCATTGCCTAGGCTCATCCTGGTGGTTGAAACAAACCCAGGGTCAGGATCTAATACAAGTTGGTCGCTTTTGTCTCTTGTAATTTGTCCTCCCATCCCCACCCACTCAGCACTTATAGAGCCCAGGATACAGAGATCTGTCTCTTTAGCCAACATAAAATGGGGACATGGGTTTTGTCCATGCCAGGTCTTAGGATGTTAAGCAAGCACCTTGCCCACCACTGAGACTCTTCCCTGTGTGTCAGTTAAGATATGTAGTGTTGTCAACTTATGAGAGGAAAATGGAGTAAGGATTAAAGAAAGTGAACAGCTGACAGTTCTGGGGTACCCACAGCTCCCTCTGTATACAGTTGGGACTCTGTATGTCATGACATGTCAGGTACTGGTCAAGGAAGGTCTTTTTGTCACAGATTATTCTAAAACAAACAGCAAACACAGTTGATGCTTATTTCGTACCACACGAAATGGACTGTCCATAGCAATTTGCTTCTGTTTATCATTACCACATTATTGAAGAAACAAAAGCTGTAGTCATGGAATACTTGCTGATGCCACAATTTGGAAATAGAACACAACGTTCAGTTGCGCTGGTGGCATCAGGGTTCTCTTATTTTGGGTGAGCCTAACGGCCGACAAAGTCAATAAAGAAGAGACAGAAAGCCCAGACCCATCAGGACTGTTTGCCAACTCCACTTAATGCTTGAAGCATGTGTTGCCAAAGTGCTAAATGACATCCTAGTCCCAAATTACGGAACTAAATATTTTCCCTAGACATATCTCACATTGCTTTTTTTTTTACCCAAATAATTCCCATGACCCCTAGAATCACCTCCGTTTCGCTATTTCCATGCACACTTCTTCGGGGATGTAAAACAATCTGGCTGAAGGCTAATGTGTGAGGATCCAGTGGATGTCCAACAAAGCCGTCGTTTTATCAGGATGATGTGAAAGCCTGTCTCAGAAACTGAAGCTTCTTAGGAATGAGTTGGAGCCTATTAGAAAATTAAAAGTATTGTTTAGTTAGGAGCTAGGAATGACGAGTTCTCAAGTGCCTGAGCTGGAGGTCAAGAGTTTTAGCCGCTTGATGCATTAATGATGGAAATCTCGGTGGTCACAAAGGACATCTACACAGATTCATCACTCTAAGAAGAAGTAATGAGCTTACGCCATTATAGTAACCAAATTTTGAGATCTGTCGTGAAAGAGACTGTATTTCCATCAGCCGACATCCCAAAGGCAGCTGGCTTTCCTTTAGTTGTTGATTGCTTTGCAGAGTCAGAGAAAGAAAATTAATTAAAGTCAATGCTCGGTAGATTTAGTAGCTATTAAATAGCAGTCGAAATCTGATTTAATTTGCAAACTGATTGAATGAAAGAACAACAGTACTTTTTTTCCCCTCCAAATTGAGCAAAGTATATTATTTAACTCACTGATAAATCTTTAAATCTAAATAAGCCAAAGAACACAGGCAGGTCAAAGTGGCAAAGATCCATTTATAATGCACAAAGACCCACTGCAACTATCAAGGCTAGTGAATATTTCAGTGTCATGAGAGGCTACCATACTTATTCCAGCCATACTTAGTCCATGTGGATCGATCATTTAGATTCACTCAAGTAAGAAGCATTCTTTTCCTTCCACTTTCCCTTCCCTTCCCTTTCTTTCTCCTTGAGTGTACACTTAGGGGTGGACCAAGCCTGTAAATTATTCCTGTTTATAGATGGGGAATGATGCTGCAGAAACTCTATGCATCTCTGTTGCCTTGTCATGCAAACTGCCAGCACATTGATTACAGAAACACATTAGGATTAGAGAGACGTATCTAGTACAACATTAGAAGACTCATTTTGAAAAACTGAAAGACCATTTAGGCCATAAAGTTGGGTATTTTTTAAAAGCCACACTACACAGAAATGGCCTTCAAAGAAGAACAAAAACATTTACAATAATATAGAATGCTTTATATTCCTATCTTTCTTCAGCTCCTTGATCAATACTTCCTTATTAAAATTTCCCTCTGCTTTGTTTGCCTTACAAGTGAAAAAAAAAGGCCATTCCCTGGAAAGTGCACATAAATTAAGTAGAAAATTTGGTGCAGATATCTAAGTTGTATTTAACACCAGAATTTTAACTAAATTTGTGCACAGTAGGAAAGGGACAAAATTTGTACATGATTCCATTTTAGACTTGCATAATGATAAAAACATAGTGCAAATTTTATTTTATATTGTGCTATTATATGTACTCAGAGTTATATTTTTATATATTAGAGTTTCTTTTGTTAGGTGATTGTAAGATTCTTGAATAGTTTTTTGAAGTAGATTTATAGGGACAGGAAGTTCCACATTGTATTCCTCTAGACTATTTCCTTTTGTGGATCACTTCTTCCCTTTACTTATCATGCTAGTCTAGTCTACTTTCCTTCACGAATGTCATATATATATAATATATATATATATTATATATTATATATATATGTGTGTGTGTGTGTGTGTGATAATCAATGTGTTACAAAGAGATAAAATTTGAATCCAGCATTTCTAAGCTTTAATTCTGATTGATTGGTTAGCCCATTGTTTTTGGAGTTTCTGGCTCAGGAGCAGCATGGAGCAGGGCAAATCCACCCACCAAATGCTGGGTGAGCAAAAGAGAGGAACAGGAAGCAGGACCCCCCCATATCCCATCCCAACCCATCCCCACAAAACACCAAGGGCACTTTCCCAATGGTCTACCACCTTCTTATTGTGTCTGACCTCTTAGTTCTATGATCTTGTAACAGCAACCAACCTTTGACATTTGGGCCTTTGGAGGACCCTTGTCAGATGACTTGTCATTCTAACCATTGTTGAAGAGTCTAACATTCTAACATGCTGGAGAGTCTTCTTTGTATATCCAGAGGAACCCTTCACCACCTGAGTCTGTGCCCTAGATAGTGGCCACTCTGAAGCAATGTATTGCTTGCTCTTTGTCTTCTTGTTGGGTTTGCCATGGGGCAGGAGATCAGAAGGCAGGGAAAAAAAAAGAATTGGGGTGTTGGTTACATCTGTTTTTCTCCCTGGGAGGTCTCTGTGCATTGGAAGAGCCCCAGCTGAAAGCCCCGGCAGCTGCCAGATGGCCCATTATACATAACTGCTCTTTCTGGATCACAGTCAAGGCTCCTGTCCTATATGGCCTACAGAGCGGTGAGTAGGGGGACCCTCTGCCATCCCTGCCCCTGGGCATTGCAACTCATGCTGGCACTCCTTTAAACCCTATTCAGGATGTTGTAAATTGTTTTTTTATTATTATAAATCTCCTTAAATATGTTTCTTAAGATGTGTCAATAAAGCTGTGTCAGCCATTCCTTTGAATGGTTTCTTCGTGACCAATAATTTTTATTCATGGTTTGGTGACTTCAAAAATAATGAACAAAATATACAAAATAAAGTAAATCTTGGCGAAAATGTGAGGAATAGGGAAAAAATAATGAGGAAGAACTAATCAGCATATAAAATAGAAACCAGTTGGCCTTTGCACAAAGAGCCAAAGACAAAGGGAGAAACAGTTTTGAAAAGAAACACTTTACCTGGGGAAAGTATTTTTTAGTTACTCCCCCTAAGTGTTGTTAAAGAGTAGACCGTGACACTGTGAATGACATCTCCAGCTACCTTCAATAACGTACTGAACCTGATGAAAAGACTTTTCCCAAAGCATAAGCAATTACTCTCTGACTTGTATGATTTTTGACTGAAGGGAATCTTTACACAACCTACAAACAAAATCATCTTTTTCATTTTCAGGGTTTAAGTGGATAACAAAGAATCTAACTTTCAGTGTGCTTGGGCTTTTACGAGCTATGATGGTGAGTTTGTAATACTCTGATGTGTTTCAGCTTATCTTTAAAAATATGCTTTAAATGCAGATAGTATTAAACCACCCCTTACATACTTAAATTCCTAGAGATTAGTTCAGCACTCAGTCCTCAACATTTCCTTGTGTAGAAGACAGTAACAGAGACTCACAACTGGTCAGTGTGCAGAGAATAAGAGACTATGGAGTGCCCATCCCTAACGGGGGCATCTGTATTGCACCCTGCTCCCTACAAGGCTCTGAGAGCATCATGAAGGGGAGGAAAGACTGAAAGAGCCAGAGGCAGAAGGAAACTGATGGAGAACAGTGCTTTCCAGACACAACAGAGACACTCACACAAAAGAGCTCCTAACA
This sequence comes from Grammomys surdaster, assembly GCF_004785775.1. Taxonomy (NCBI): domain Eukaryota; kingdom Metazoa; phylum Chordata; class Mammalia; order Rodentia; family Muridae; genus Grammomys; species Grammomys surdaster. The sequence continues at coordinate 14,891,597 of NW_021604636.1, read as the reverse complement.
CCTGTAACAGCATGTACAAGAACTGGACAAGATCAAGGCATCCCACATCCTAGTGTGTATGGGAAGAGGCTCATGAAGTTCCAGCTCTAACTGAAACCATTGTCAACTGATGGCTGCTAGCAGAGGGAGAATCAATTTTTGTCAGAGGTGGCTGGCATCTGGAACGCTGTCTATATTCCAGTGAATGTCCTATACCCATGCACATACTGGCAAATGTAAGTGGACTTCGTGGTTTCAAAAAGGATCCTTGAAGTCGGGAAGGAAAAGGGGTGGACAGGCACTGAAAGAGTTAGAGTGGAGGAAGCAGGGGGGCGAATTTGGTTAAAATAAATTGTAGTCATATATGAGATTGTCAAACAATAAATTATATATGTACACACATTTGAAAGATTTAAAAACGGGTTGGCTTTCATTATCTCAAATAGGAAATATGCTGAACGAAGCTGGACTGAAGGTATGTAGGGAATCAGTGCTTCGTAATCTATCCAGTGTTAGAATGACTGTAAAGAAGCAGAATTGTGGAGTGGGAGTGAATACACATTGTAAACCAAAAATCCTTTTAAAAATTTCCTTAAAATTCCTACAGCTGTTTTCACATCACAGCCCACTGGTGTCCCTAATGCAGATGTATGTTAACTCTAACATGATGTAATGTAGATTTATGTTTTAATGCTAACGAAGCTGAGTCTCCAGCCAGTGATCAAGACTTTGATATTTAGGCATTGGGTGGATATTTCAGATGAGATTCAATCTTCTCATTTCAAACTGTAGCACTTTTCTTCAGTGGGTCTTAGCTTTCAACTGACGAGATTTGGGATAATTTAAGTGACACACCTCTGGACTTATATCTGAAGGTGTGTCCATACAGGATTAACTGTGGATGGGACTCAATGTAGGTGAGACTTCCCAATGATGGCCCAGATGTTAAGTGGCTATTAGGTCTGGTAAAAGCAGCACGTGCCTGTTCGCCTTTGTTTCTGACCTCTAAGCAAGCATTCACTTCCAGGCCATACATTTTTGGACAGTGCATTCCAACTTCTTTGCCTTTCAAATGTACCAGGAACTTTGCAGGGAACTCTAGCTTCCAGCACTGTATTGGGATTGCTGAGAAGTTACCAGGTCAGGTCCTCAACTTCTCCTGGATGTATACAACTATTCCTGGACTCCAGGTCTATGTTGTTTAAGAAAGTCTCAGACTCTCTCTCTCTCTCTCTCTCTCTCTCTCTCTCTCTCTCTCTCTCTCGCTCTCTCTCTCTCTCTCCTCTCTCTCTGTGTTTTCATACATAATAGGTGATTCAAAAACATTATGTCGGTTCCTCTAGAAAACTCTGCTTAGTACAGTGTATTATTTTCTAAATGGCTAATTGTTCAACCATGTAACTAAACTGTCTTGTTTTAAAGACTTAATACATGAAAGTTTTTGGTCTTAAAAATGTGAAGAAATATTTCTGAAACACCAAGATTGTACAAAACTAAGAAAGTTTCAGAATCTGTGCTCTAATGATCAGGAATGTGAGTTAAAGAATTAGAAACCTGCTTTTATTTCTTGCCGGATGTGCCTCCATTTCTTCATGTATAAAATAATAATTATAATAAGATGTGCTTCCATAGAATTATTGTGCGCATTAATAGATCACTTTAGTTGACCCAACTAGGAGTAACCAGCCACAGGGTTGCATCTCTCTGCATGCATGAATGAATATGTGTAGCGGGAGATACTTAGAAATGCTGCAGCATGGGCCAGCTATCTAATCAGTGGGGCTGCTCTACTTAGCTCTGGCCGCCATGTGGAAGCACTAGAAGCAGCCAGAAGCCAAGCACGCTACAGCTAGAAGTGGCCAGAGGCCACATGTGCCTCAACTAGACCCACAAGACGCCAGCATGGTGGCTGGCTCTGCCAATCCACCACTCTGTCTGCACAATGCTTGGCTGAGCCCAGACCGTTCCCGCTGTGCCCTCAGTATCCAGTAGAAATGAGACTCTTAAAGCTTAAAGATATTCCAATAGATTTATATATTTGGAAATGCTTAATTAACAAGATAGACACATAATTAAAATAGTTACCCAATATCTAACCTTTAGAAACAAGTTGCTACTCAGGACTGCTCTCAACCTATCCGTCCTCCTCCATGGCTGCTAGGTCTCTTTCTCTCTCCTCCCCTTCCTCTTCCCTTCTCCCAGCTCCGCCTCCTCTTCTACTGCCCAATCACCTAGCTCCACTGCATATACAATGTAGCAGTAGTAGGAAATTATCCTGTGACAAATATGCATACAAGACACACTTTTACCAGATGCCCTGGCCCGAGTGTGTACCCTCTGATGCCATAATCAAAAAAGAGCTTGGCCAAACTTGGGACGCCTGAGCATGCACACCCCATGAAGCAGGGGGCTTTCCTCTCTGGCTTTCTCCCCACTGCTATGTAGAAAGGGAAACACAGCAGAGGACTTTCCTTTGTTTTTAAGACGTTTCAAATGCACTGACTAGGTAAAAATCACAGAAAAGGCAATGAACTCAGTGGATCCCCAGGACCCCAGCGGCTAACCAGCATTCTGTCTTTTGTAAACACACCAGAGGTGACTTGAAATGGGGATGAGGTGATGAGGAGAGTGGGGTGTCTGCCCTGATCACCCTTCTGAGAAAATACTTTTTCAAACATTGTGTAGACTCAAAACTTAGTGTTTACTTTCTTTTCCTTAAAGTTATTCACATCAATACTTAGAAATGCTACAGGGCTCTTGAGTGTGTGCTCTCACATCCCATGGCCTCGTCAGTCTTTTGAAGAAAATATAGATTCTCAGTCACCTTAGCAAGTCTCCCCCTTAGCAACTGTTGTCTATTCTTTGCTCTGAAAGTGATAGACCAGCTTCAAGGCAACATAGATTTTGTCTCAAATATTAAATCAGCAAGGAGAAGTTCTGTCTACTCTTACACAAATGAATCATAGCATATTTATACTTTCATTAATCATGCTTTTAGAGATTATTCAATGACACTTTAAGATATACTATAAGGATTTGCATAAAGAAGAATATAAAAGTTTTCACCAGTATGCTCATAGTTTAATGAAACATATTAGATCTATTTGTTCGTATACATAGTGAAATGTCTGAAAGGAAATGCAAAAATATTTTTATTAGATCTATTGGGAGAGAAGCAAGAATTTCATTTCATTTTTGACCAGATGTACTTAGAGAGAAACAGAATCTACACATTCTTCTGTTTATGTAAGAAAAATACTGTACCCTCACAGATGTCTGGAGATGTGTGGCATAGTAACTGAGTACCTTCATAACTAAAGACTCATTTCAACGTTTCTAATTACAGTCAGCCTGTCACTGCTATTACCAGGCTTGACATACCACATTCTCTTGGGTTAAGGGTTCAGACTGAAAGGAAGAAAACATACAGACCTGCCTTCGTAAAGCTCTTTCTGCTTATCAGGAATGGAAATTCTCTCCTAAAGCTTGATACAAACCTTTATTCCTTTTCACTGGCCTAAACTGAAGCATATATCTTTCCCTGAAAAAAGATCACCCTATGTAGCAAAGACCAATTAAAATTCTTCCCTGGGAGCTAGACACAGAACCACTGGGAAACAAAACACAGCAAACAAACAAACAAACAAACAAAAACCCCAATGCCATTCCACCAAGGAAGACAATGAGATCCACAACTGTGTCATTAATTCTTCATACATAACATCCTTCATTTTATCTTCCAAATAGCCTATGATGGCTAAATATGTGACTCAAAATATTTAATTTTTTTTATTTGACTTAATTAATAAAAAGAACAAAAGCATGAGGAAGATCACCCCTATTTTTAAATCAACTCATTTTAGGTTAAAATAGGAACATATAAAAGAATAGTCTAATGAGAGACTCTAAGCACGCACACACACACACACACACACACACTAACATACACACATACACACAGAAAGCGTGGGAGGGAGAGGGAGATGGAGAGGGAGATGGTGAGGGAGGAGAGGGAGAGGGAGAGAGGGAGAGGGAGGGGGAAAGGGAGAGGGAGAGGGAAAGGGAGAGGGAGGAGAGGGAGAGGGAGGAGAGAGAGAGGGAGGAGAGAGAGAGAGGGAGGAGAAGAAGAGGGAGAGGGAGAGGGAGAGGGAGAGGGAGAGGGAG
>NW_021604636.1:14858670-14887054 GCF_004785775.1 Grammomys surdaster | reverse complement strand
GGAGAGGGAGAGGGAGGAGAGGGAGAGGGAGAGGGAGAGGGAGAGGGAGAGGGAGAGGGAGAGGGAGAGGGAGGAGAGGGAGAGGGGGACTCACTCACAAAATCTTTCCTCTGCTCATGCTTTTTTAGGCAAATGTCAGGCTACACATGGAACTGTTATCCAGTCCATGTGTGGAACTTTCCTGATATCCTTGCTGAAACTACAATTGGATAAACTGTTACTTGACAAAAAATATACTCTAAAATGCCTGGAGAAAGAGCAAAAGTTGCTTGCTCATACTGGGTGACCAAGAACAAAACTTCTAAGGCATATAAGACTGCTGTCTGAAGATACATGTGCCCTGTACTACCAAAGTTGAGAAAATCAGCAAAATGTTGGTTATCGTCAGCAGACATTGGACATCTCCTATACACTTACTTCATGCTCAGTGCCTAGACCTCCTTGGCCATCTGTGATGTGACAAAACTATTTCTGGGAAGATGCAACACACAAGTCTACTCGCCCCAGATTGGGAATCTAAGAAATAACAAAGTTCAGATACCACCAAAGTCCAACATGGGGAGCCATTGAGATTTATAGGAGTTACTTACAGAAATTTGGGTGAGGGGTTACTTAATAGAATCGGAAATGACTCAAAGACAGCTACATCATCAAGGTCTACCTGAGAGTGGGTGAGAACTCAAAGCTGGGAAACCTGTTGCACACTGGACAGTCTGCAAGCAGTCTATAGACTGGAGAGTGTCCTTTCCAAGTAATTCTAGTCCAAGCCTCTTCTAGGCTGCTCAGCTAATTTCTCCCCCACCCCAGGCAGGAATAGAGGGCACCAAAGCAGACAAGCATGACAAATAAAAATATAAATGTAGAGTGCACCACGTATACAGTGGAAGCAGGCATAGGACTCTGAAAATCACCTGGATCTTGTCCTTCTGACAAATAGCTTCATTAAGGCAGATCCGTGGCTTTCCTTCTGTGCAATATGGCATCTTAGAATCATGCCTTAGCACCATGTGTAGTTGAACATACCTGGAAATCACACCCGAGGTCTCATGCTGGGTAGGTACTCTGTCAACTGAGTTTCTTTTTCAGCCATGAAGCCATCTCTAATGATGATCCACATGGCAGCATGTGTGCGTGTCAGTGTGTGACTCCTTAAGCAAATTTCACACAGATCACATCATGTAGATCTATGTGAAACTATTCACAAGTAAGGCGCCTGTTTTGCTGGATACAGTAGCACAAGATAAATTGAGGCACTCGGTAATTGCTCTCATATTAAAATCATAGCAGAGTTAACCTTTTCCTTCTTTTTGAGCAATGATGCAAAAAAAATGATAAAATTAATGGCATATGGATGAAGAATCATCTGGAGATGAGGGCTTCATCAAATTGTCCTAACAGATGTTAGTTTTAATAATCTTGAAGATTTTTAGAATAATTATTTATTTGACCAATTGGAGATTGTATATAATAACCTTAAACTAGTCATGTTAACGATATACTTCAATTATCTCTAGACACAGATTTTGTTGTTATCTAAAGGAGTATGAAATGTCAAGTCAGTAATTAAATATTGGATTTGGTATATTCCCCAGTGTGGGGATCTGGCATAGCATGTGGGTACATATGATAATAGAAATTAATATAAATATCAAATAATGATAGTGTTTTAGAGATATGGCATTGCTTTCTAAAAGTTTCTTAATGTAGCAGATAAAATAAACACTACTTAATTAGTGAGAAAAATGAGGTAGAGAAGATTAGACAAAATACATACATACATACATACATACGTATAATTAATAAACATACATATAATTAAGTAAATAAATGGCAAGGCTCCCAGCACCCATCTCCACCACTTCTCAGATTCCATCTGCTTCTCCACTGCTGAGGGATAGCCCTGACTATGGTCAGTCTGCTTCTTTTTTTCTCTACTTTCCTTCCCAATGCCTCTGGATGTTCTCTCATATCTGCAGTAAAAACCTTCTCCTTAACCAAAAACAATAAATAAATAAAAATAAAAAGAAACAACAGCATTATAGCATGAGATTATTTTTATTTGAAAGCACGCTTATCAACATATATACATACATACACACCTATGTACATACGTACATGGGCATGGATAGAGAACATGTAGACTCATACACCAAGCTAATTACAATGTGTCTCAGAAGAGAGACAGTAATGAGTAATGAAAACAGTCTAATTGGAGACTATTTTTTCTTTTTAAAAAATTCTGTACTTTTAACTTTAAAATTTTAGCTTTTAATTATTTGGGGATAATTATAGATTCATTACTTTTCTTTTGTAAATGCTTTCCTGGTGTACGTGTACAGGTCAGAAGACATCCGTCTAAAATCAGTTCTCTCTTACTACCTGCCAAAGAGGACCCAGAGATCTTACTCAGCCTTGGCAGCAAGTGCCTTTCCCCACCGAGCCCTCTCAATGGCCTTTGAATGTTCTTAACAAGATTTTGTCATATAAAATGAAAAATTGTGAAATAATTAAAAACATAAGGAAAAGGATAATAAAATGATTGCCATATGAAAAGGAGAATGAGCCCTGCAGGTTCTCTAATGAGAAGAGACTAGAACAATGTGCGTACGCTTGTATCTAAAGCGTTCGAGTTAACTGTGTAGTGACCTCTACGTAATTTTCATTCCATTGGGTGGGCCCTGCCATTTACCTAATAGCTTGTTATCTTCACAAAGTCCTCATTTAAGGAGCACACCAGCCATTATTGTTATTATAGATGGATATCTGGGATGTGAGGACCTCACCTGCCAATTGTGGTCAAGAGTCTCTTGCTCAAGAGGCCCAGGGTAGATGAATCCACTCCCTGCATGAGACTGAATGGATCACACCTTACATGAATAACAGGCATTTATCATGGGTCATAACTAATACCCGTGAGAGCTATCCTTTGTTCTGGACTCACTATGTGCCAAATACTGCCCTAAAGTCCTTCCATCATTATCCAATTGAGTCTAATCCACAACTGCATAAGGTTGTTATTCTTTTTATTGCTTTCAGTGTCTTAAAGAAACTCATTACTCCTACGCAGTCGCTATCACAACGACCCTGGTGTAGGATGGTATCACAATCAGCACTTTCTGTCTCTAATGGTCAGAACATGCCCCTCTTCAGGACTTAGGGCAGTGCAGTATTTAGTGAAAGGTTGTTGTTTTGTTTTGTCGAAGATTGAAAACAACTGCTGATATATGAAGATTTCCACTCCATTTTCTAAGCTACTGGAGCCTGTCGGGAGAATGTCTAATGTCTGGCAAGAGCAACAGGAGATGCAGAGATCAAATTTTCTTCCTGACCAAATAAAATAGGCCCAGAAGTATGGTCCCCACGTTGAGAACTTAAACACAAGAACCTGGTCCAGACTGATTCATGCATGGCAAAGCGATTCCGTGAATATAGAAACTTTAGGGAAAGAAGCTGTTGGAGGTTTTTTTTTTTTGGAATCTATGAGGCTAAGCAAAGACTTTACAGTTGGAAGTGACTAAAATTTACCTTCAGACTCAAAAGGATTTTATGGAAATACTGGATGGTTATGGTGGTTTGAATGAAAATGGTCCCTACAAGATACTTGGTCTTCAATAGGTATAACTGTTTGGGAAGGATTAGGAGGTGTGACCTTATTTCCGCGTTGAGGGAGGTGTGTCACTGAGAGCTTTAAGGTCTCAAAAGACTCCAGACATTCTTCTCTGTCTTCTACTTGCCAATCAAGATCTGAGTTGTCAGCTGTTCCTTCCACCACGCCTTTGGTGTGCCATTATAGACTCTAACCCTCTGAAATCAAAAGCACAATTAAATGCTTTCTTTTGTAATTTGCCTTAGTCACATGATTTTATTACAGCATTAGAAAAGAAACTAAGACAGGTGGCATAGTTTTAAAGGAAGGAGACCATTTCCAAATGATTGGAACTTGGGGTTACGGAGGGATATATCACTGGGCTAGTTAGCTTCAGTTTGAAATGCCATTACTCCAGACAAATCCTTTATATCAGGATATTTAAAAGGAAAGGTTGGGGCAGGAGAAATGGCCTCAGCACATTAGAGAACTAGTTGCTCTTCCAAAAGACCCAGGTTCAAATCCTAGTGCCCACATGGTGGCTCTCAAATGTCTGTAACTCCAGTTATAGAGGAATGACAACTCTCTCTCTCTCTTTTTTTTTTGCCTATTCCGATATATATATATCAGAATATACAAAGGCATACATGTAGGCAAAATACCCATATACATAAAGTAAGAACAAGCAACTGTTTTCTTTTTTAAAAATGTTCTACATTAAGACACCTTCCTGGAAACTTTTGGTATCTGACAAACATGAAATGTGCTTAATAATTAAATTCTCAGGCAGTGAAATGGTGTTATGATTTGGCAGAAACACTAGAATACTGATCAAGATAGCATCTTTCCATATAAGCAAACCTGAGTGAAATGTATGCTAATCTATTCTTCTATTGCGGAATCAATGATATCTACTGTCTAGCATTCAGTAGCACCATGTAGAACAATGTTAAAGTCGCTACCAATATAAACTCACCCAACAGTTAGTATAAATGTCTCACAGGAAGTATATTTTCTGAACACAGGTCACAGAAAGCTGGAGACCTCTTTCGCTGAACAAGTCAATATATTTACTCCATAATAAAGGTATCCCAGCTGAGCTATCTCCATAGAGTTAATATGAAAATTTCATGTGGTAGCTTCTAACACAAATCCTTCTCTAGCAAATAGCTCACCAAAGCAAAGCCATTAGGGACCTGAGAGATGGTGAACAGTCTGTGCACATATTGTCCCTATGAGGTAGGAGAGAGATTGTTGCTTAATGACTATGATGCTCATAAGTGAGTATTTCATATCTTCACAAATAAAGAATAAGGCTAAACTGTTTACAAGGCTGACTAATATACATGCCAGTCACTTCAAATATGGAAGGGATCACTAAGCCACCTCACTTCCACATGTGATCAAACACTAAAAATGTGACCTTTGGGGGCTTATCAATCTAGCCCCATCTTCTTGACTATCCCCTTCTTGCAGTCTCAGCTTTTATCACCTTCAATATGATGTTTTTTTCACAATGTAGAACACTTCCTTTTATGGTAAATGATATATCCTTCATATGGAATGCAAATTTGGAAACATGCTACCAGATGTACTTTGAAAACACTGGTGTGTGTGTGTGTGTGTGTGTGTGTGTGTGTGTGTGTGTGTATGTGTGTGTGTTGTTTTATTTTTGCTTTCTCCATTTTGCTAGTATAAGCTTTTCATAGTATCCTGATGTCTTCAGCCATGTTTTCCTCTTCAATGGTGTTGTAATTGGGAAAACATTTGTCAAATGACCATTGTCAAGCCTTACTGTCTTGCTCTGGGCAGTTTCTGTGGTCTTCTGACTCCAACATCATCTCCCTCAAATTTCCCATCATCCACCACAAAGAACTGTCTTCTTCCTGACAACTGGAGCTCCCTCACAACAAGAAACCTGGGAAGCCTAGAAGGTCATTTCCCAGTCAGCCACCATAAGGAAGTTGACTTTTGTTCTACTGTTTTTATATGAAAAACTAACTTCTGATCCTCACTGATGGTGGGAAAGTAAAACTTTCACACAAATATAGGAACAGTATATGAGCACCTTCAGGATAATCTGCTTCTTAGCCTATGATTCTCATGCTCAATTTGGATCTGGGCTATTGATATTATTCGGTTCATTATTCAAGTTGCCCCGTAACAAGTGTTTGTTGGTTTTCTCAGATTCCTTAGGAACCATACCACGTCACAATGAACACAGATCTTCTTCTTCTTCTTCTTCTTCTTCTTCTTCTTCTTCTTCTTCTTCTTCTTCTTCTTCTTCTCCTCCTCCTCCTCCTCCTCCTCCTCCTCCTCCTTCTCCTCCCCCTCCCCCCTCCTCTTCCTTCTTCTGTTTGAATGCTTTGTTGGTGGTTTAACTTTGGTTGCTGGGTTTAGAAAGAAAGACTGATTTTTCTCTCCCTTGAATCACTCTCTGTCCATCCTCCTCCTTACTTTGCTGAGTCCCGTGGCTGGCTGCTGAGTGCACGCTTAGGGCACAGATGCAAATCAGTCTCTTAATGGCTATAGATTTCACGTGGAGAACTCCACATATGTTTCTCATTTTTCTTCCTTTTATGCTGCATACTTGTGCTGAATCGTTTTATTGGCAGTGAGGGAGATGCCAGAGTATTTACGGGATCTGGAGGATGGGAGTGTGCTGCTATTTAGGCTATGTCTGCAGAACACCAATGTAATCAGTGAGAACGGAAACATTTGGTCAAATAAGCATTTTCTAAATGATTAGTATAATGTTGATAGCTTAGAGTACTTACCCAAACAATCACTTTGATATGATTCAGAGACAACACAATACTTGGTAAACCCTTCTATTTCTTAAAAATAGAAAAAATCCTGTTTGAATTGTGTGGTTAATGGCATGACTCAGGAGAATGAGTTTCTATCACTAATTCTGCTGTTGAGCTTCGGGAAGTGATGGGATATGTTTCTTAACCCTGCTGTGTCTCGTCCTCTAGAAAGTGACTGTAGCTAAATACTTATGTGAAGATATGGTATGTTTGGGAGAATAACAAAAATTAGCTTCCCTATAGATAAAATACACACATGAAACCTCCAACAATTTCCAAGTGTTTCCTGTCTTCCTAAGAATGATTTACTTACTTTCCAGGATCCTAAGACCTCTTAGGACAGACGACTTTGAAAGTCTTGTGCAAGTTTTTATACTTCATGGTTCTGATAATCTTTCACTTACAGTGCTTATGGCTATGTACATTCCCAACCATTCCGTCAAGGTCAAACCTATTGTATGACTGTTATATTAGAATTATGGATATGCAAAAACACGTTTCTTCCTGCATCTCATTTAGTGAGGAGGACTCACACTTAAAGAAACAGGATCTAGGGGGAATGAGGAACCAGGCCTGCCTCAAAAACATCTGGGAGTGGCTGACAGGCACCACCTTCTGGAGAAAATGTGAAGTAAATGTCAAAGTTGATGATCCTTGACACATCCTAGCTTTGCTGAGGTGTGCAGAGTGGCACTTCTCCTTGCTTCAGGTTTAGAAGCAAGGTTTAGACTCCTGCCCCTTAAACAATGCTTTGTTGAATGCTTTGTTGGTGGTTTAACTTTGGTTGCTTGGGTTTAGAAAGAAGGACTGTGATTTTTCTCTCCCTTGAATCACATTCTCCCTTGCCTTCATTCTAACAATGGGTATCTACTTATCACCTCAAGGAACACACAAAACTAATTCTGTTAATTGGAAGAATACCTCCTTTCAATGGAAATTTTATTGTAACAGACCATTTGAAGGTAACTGGGCTATAGTTTACACTAAAGTATATGTGAAGTAATCTAAACATGACTCGACATTAAAAATGTTGAAATAATTGAAAGTATTTAGAAGTAATAGTGAAGGTGTTAAGAAAAATTCAAAAGCTGAGCATGTGGCCGATGCCTATTCTCACTTTGCTCAGGAGGCTGTGGTGTGAAAAGCACAAGTTCTAGGCCAGTCTGAGCTACATCGAAGGGAAGGGAGAGCGAAAGAGAAGAAGATAAAGAGAGATAAGGATAATAGCAAATGATTTATCTTGAATATAATGATGACGGATAAAATAATCCTCTACAGTAGACTAATGAATAAAAGACAATAAAAGAGTAGCTTAAAATTATTTTACATACAAAATATTTTGTGATAATAAGCTAGACTTGCCTTTTAATGTGTCTTGTGTCTTTTCATTTTCTTTTAGCATGCTTTGGACTTCATTGTAAGCTGCAATGTGTGTGTGTGTGTGTGTATAATTTCCCAAAGGTGAACTATTATAAGTGTACATATTTTCATTGCAACTGACTATACATTTTTTGTTTTATTTTTATAGAAATTATTATTTTTAATTGTTTTCTTTTCATTGGGATCAGACCAAACCTCATATGAAATTGTGTGTTCTCTCTGACTCCTAAGAGGATCGAGTTCTGTAAAGTTCTTATCTCATTGTGAATTGACTTAAATATGGAAAACTTTTATCCAATTTCTGTCTTCTCTTTTGCTTTATTGTCACAAATTAATCATGTTTCCTGAGATAAGATCTGTTTCTTCACAATAATGTAATTGTTTTGAAATTGACTTAGGATATATCTCAGACAACCTTTTGATGATTGAGTCGGACAATGGAAGTGTCCTTTTGCCTGTCCATCCAAGAACTGGGTTGGACAAATTGAGTACAGTAGCTTGACCATGCTAAAGTGCAGAAGTAGAGTTTTGAAAATACTCTCTACATGGATGATTGGATTTCTCTTGGCATTTTTTTAATGAAGGGGGAGGGCACTGATTATTTAGACCTCAACAAAATTTCTATGACCTATGAAAAAATCCTCAGTCAGCCAAGTTCTTTGCTCCTCCCAAGGGACTATTAGTCATTCCATATATATTTTTTTTTCCTTAAACTTACTTTCCAGATGGACATACCTATCTTTCCAGAAAGCCAAATGTGCCTTATGAAATTTGAGAGCAATAGTTAATCTTGCGTGTGAGAGCACCTGAGTGGGGCAAAGAACAAACGTTTTCAAGAAAATCAATAATAAACTAACAATAACCACCATATTTGGAGTGACTTTTCTTTCCATAAACTTTTTAAATGCAGATGTCTTTTGGCTATATTTCCATACAATGATTTTTGCTCCCATTTTGTAAATAAAGGCATGATGTCCCAAGAGCAGGTAAATGGCCATAACCAGGAAATAAACCTAAACATGACTGTACTACAGTCCATGCACCTGTCATCTCACAGTAGGGCCATTGCCCGTCATCTCAGATGTATTTTCAGCTGAAATACTGTTAGCACAAACACATGCACAGATATAGGCTGCTATCCTACAGTAACATAGTTAGAACTCTTACTAGAGTCTCAAAGGACACCAAGGATGGATATCAGGGCTCTCTTTGAGGACCATTAAGGGAAGACCCTTTCCTTCTAGCATATACACACACAAAATGGAATCTATCTTTGGCCCTGGATTGAGAGGCATGACACTCTGGTCAACTCCAAAGATTAGATTAGAATATAACATATCATTGTTCTGTCTTCCCTTAAGAGTTAATCCAGCAGTGCCTGTCAATCACCTGGCCAAGAAAGACTCCTTAAGAAGGCCAATTCTGATGCTGAAGGCTTTATCATTCTTTCTCTGAAGCTATCCAGACAGGAGCCTAGCATAGTTCTCTTCTAAGAGGCTTCATTCAGAGGTGGAGAACCACAGCCGGGCATGGAGGGGGCAGTGTAGGGTGTTTGGGGAGTCTTGTGAAGAGTTGAATGAGCTGGTGGCATTCAGGAACACACCCCGTAAAGGACTACAGAGTCAACTAGGCTGGGTCCATGGGTGCTCGCAGAGTGAATCATCTATTGAAGAGCATGCAGAGGCTGGATCTGGGCTCCTAACACAAGTAGCAGATGTGCAACTTGGTCTTCATGTGGGTCCTCTGACAACTGGAACAGAGGATGCCTCTGACTCTGTTACCTGCTATTGTATCTCTATTCCCCTAGCTGGACTTCCTGATTGGGCCTCTGTGGGAGGGGATGTGTTTTGGCCTACTGCAGGTGGGTGGTGGTGGAGGGAGTGCTCCCCTTCTCTGAGGAAATGGGGAGGAAATAATGGGAGAGGGACTTGTAGGGGTAGGACTGGGAGAAGAAGAGGGACTGGGGCCCTCGATTGGGATGTAAAATGAATAGAAAAACAAAAACAAACCAAAAGTTCAGCCAGTCAGAGTGAAAGCAATGAACTAGACTGCTCAGTATAGAAAGACTGTTCATTTGGGGAACTAAACTGCCTAGCTGTGTCTCAGGAGACAGAGAACAGTGAGTAACCAGAAAGTCCTTGTCAGTTTTAAGGGGGCATGCTGTTAGTGTCAGTCAGGAACTAGCTCTGCTTACTGAAGGTAGTTGACCCCTGGGGGCAGATAAAAGAGGTAGTGGTTTTCCTGGTAAACAGAAACCCACCCTATGAGATTCCCGGGAGGTATTCTGAGTTTAGGCTTGTGTTTACCTAATAACAATCCTTCCATCTACCCAATCAGGTCAGAGTCCTTCTGATTAGAATATTGATTGTCATCAGCACTGCTATTGTGTGGCCTCACTTTGGATCAAACAAGAACAAAGCAGATAAATCAAAGACAAAATGTAATGCTTGAATACAATGAATACAATGGTTAGGTGGCTAGACAAGATATCAGTAGGTTAGAAGGCCATTGAGGATGAAGACTTCTTTCATGGACTTTGCACCTGACCTCTGGTTTCCTTCATAACCTTTGAAAGGAGCACCTCCCTAGGATTTAACTTACAGTTTGAAAAGGTGGTGCTATATGAGCTTTGTTGCTACCTGTTAAAAGAAAGCTTCTTCCTCCAGGTCAAAAGAATAGAGTCCAAGTTCTACTTCTGGCCCTGAGTAGAGGGACGGTCTAAGCTATCCTCAAACACTGTATATTCCTTTTAACAGTAAATCTAGCCAGACCTGCCAATGACCTGGACAGGAGTCGTTGTCCCCACTCCCCAGCCCCCGTCTCCGCCCTGCTAGCTTAGAAAATCAAATACACAGGAAGACCTACCAAGCAGAAGGTAGGACTCATTGTTCCTTTAGTGAGATAATGTGCTTATCCTTCCAGGAAGCCCCGTTTAATGCATCCACTTCCATAGCTTCCTCACACAGCACTTTAGATTCTGACTTTCTTGAGTTACTCAGAGAAGTGCCACCCTCCCGTTTCTTATTATCTTTATCTTGGGAAGCCCTGTATTTCTGGAACTCTGGTATTTCACTCCCCTGGCGACCTCACCTTTTTGCCATGCAGCTGTTTGTGACCTCCATCTCAAGGGCACCGGTTTTTTTGTTTTGTTTTGTTTTGTTTTCCCCATTTCTTTCCTCCAAGTTTGCTGTTCTATAGCTTTTCTCTCAGGCTCTAATAAAATTGTCCCCATGCTTCCTTCTCAGTCCATTTAAAAAAAAATCTTTTGTTGCTGAGACTTAGGATTCATAGGAAACTTGCTTTTCCCCAGTAACAAAGTGTCTGGAGTTAGTTTAGAGAAAGAGAGATTGACTAGTATGCTTGAAGTCCTAGATTAGTCTGTGATGGTAAAAATGAAATAAACAGAAAAATAAAAAGAGACTCCTTTTTCTTCCTTTTCTTCTTTCCCTTATTTCCCTTTCTTTCCTTTTATTTGTTTTCCAATGCTTAGAGTAAGCTCAGAACCTCGTCCTCTCTAGGTAAACTCTTGATACTGAGCTATGATCCTAACCCTAAATGTGTTTTCCTTGAACTAGTTCATGCACTGTTGCAGGCTGGCCTCCACATTTACAACTGACTAGAAAGCTGCTTGTTTTCCTCTTGGGCAGTTTACTTTGGTTGGGTCTACATGGTTGGAATTGAGTTGCCAAGATTCCAACAGACCCTTTGTTATCTGAGAAAAAGGTCAACAAGTTCTTCTCCATTATTTACAACCACAAAGAGAAAATTCTTTAATAAAACTAAACAGCGTCATTAAAGTACTCTTTAAAACGCTGTTACAGGAATATAACCCTAATAAAACCAACCCTCTCTAACTTATCTCGGCATGTGCCATACACAAGCGAAGCACCCAGTGGACATTCTGCGAGGAACTCAAGATCAATCAAAAGCACTGGTTATGGCTTTGCCCTCATTTCTCTCGCTAGAGAGCTTGGCCTCTTGATCACCACAACAAAAATTGGCTTTTTCCTAAACCAAGGCCACCCTTGATATGGCCGCTAACATTGGGGAGCCTTCCTTTATGACAATATTACACCCCAAACTGACAAATGGTTGGTAACTTGAACATTTACAAGAGACTAGGATGGCTGTGAGTTAGCCCAATGACGGGATTATTGTAGGTCCACTTCCCAGGGGCCCACCCAATGCAGCCGAAAAGGAGTGCGTGGTGCTGGGAGTGGGTGCAGCCTACATGGCCTAAGACAGGGCTCTCACCCTCCTTTCACCCACATCAGAGTCCCTTGACGTTGCCCATCGTCGACAGCCTAAAGCCTTCGACCATCGATGTGACTCGTCTCACATCAGTGTTTTGGGGTTGTGAACTTGTCTAAGACCCCCCATAATTAGACATCCAAATTCAAAACTCACATAGTTGGGATTGAACATAAGACGCCTTCTCTAACTAAACAGAGAAGGGGGAGATGCCAGAAGCCAGGACCCTCGCCCTTACCCTTACCCCCTACCTTTCCCCACCTGCACAATGTCCTCTGAAGCTTGGCAACTGCAAGATCCTGCTTAGCAACTGCAGATAGACTCAAAGCAGAGTACCATGTCTTCTTAAGAATAGCAGGGAGACCATAACTCAAGCAGTGTACCATATCTTCTGAAGAACTGCAGGTAGATCATAATTCAAGGCAGTGTACCATATAGACCATGACATGTTTCAAGGCACAGGCCAAGAAGATTTTGTACTTTTCCACCACCTGGACCCTCTTACCCCCTCCCCTTGTAAAACATGCTATAAAAAAGCATTTCATGTTCAAAAAAAGAAAAAAAAAAGCACTGGTTAGTCCATGGAGCTGCAGGAGAGAGAGAGAGAGAGAGAGAGAGAGAGAGAGAGAGAGAGAGAGAGAGAGAGAGAACACTCTGCCTTTCACAGCAAAGGAATCTTTGCCAC
This sequence comes from Grammomys surdaster, assembly GCF_004785775.1. Taxonomy (NCBI): domain Eukaryota; kingdom Metazoa; phylum Chordata; class Mammalia; order Rodentia; family Muridae; genus Grammomys; species Grammomys surdaster. The sequence continues at coordinate 14,874,342 of NW_021604636.1, read as the reverse complement.
AGTCTCTCCTCTTCCATCCTAAAAAGTCTCACAGGAGTATCATGGTGGCTCTAAGCCTTTGTCTCCAAGCATATCTGGACTCTGTCTGCTGGAGCTAAGCTCCTGTTGGCTCTCTTCTACCCAACCCAAGCATATATTTTCAGTTTGGAAGGGCACAGAGAAAGTGTCCTAATCTAGGGAAGGAGGACTCTTGAGTGGGATTCTGACAGGGCTAGGTCTCATGAGACAGACAGTTGTGAAAATAGGCAGATAGCATTGCTCATTGGTTGTAATTTCATCTAGAAGGTTAAAATGACGGTTCATCTTCCACACGTAGGAGACCTTTTGCATCCTCCACACATGCAAGCCATCCCTAGAAGGTAATGTTGGCTATGAGGTGTGTTACCGAAAGAAAAGGTGACACACCTACCTTTTGTACTAGAAGTTTCCGACCAGAACATGACCAACTTAAATGGGGTAAAATTGAACCCGAATGGCCATGCACAAGAGGAACATCAGAGAAGTTGTCTCAAGGTAAGCATGTATCAACAGCACAGGCTCTGTCTGTGGGAAGCATGTCTAGACTAACTTCAGGTCAGTGCCAGGTAGGTTGGTGACCAGGCTGAAGGGAAGAATATTCCAGAAACACATGGGCAAAAGTAGGAGCCTGTGTGTGACATTCCTGTCATTGGCAGGGTAGAGAAATAGAACAGCTGACTTGATGCTCACACCATGGTGAAACCCCCAGGAATGAGTTTGACATAACAAGCAACACACAGTAGACTCTCAGTAAATTTTACCAAATGAAGATAATGTGAATTATGGAGCAAATCTATATGCTTTATGTTGTAGAGAATTTTTTGAAGATACCTCTTCTATTAATGACAATAGTAGGCTGTGATTTATTACTCAGTTGTGAAAGTCACCATTATTTCCAATACTGTGACGTCAGGCAGAGCCTACTCAGGAGACAACTATGACTTCACTGGAGTCCCTTGAGGAGCTACCACTGGGGGATGATTTCTAAATCCCATGCTGTGGCCTATTATTTAAACTGATGCTTGAAAAGGAAGCAACGAATTAGACAAAAGATGCAGTGTGAGGTGCCTGAAGCCCTGCTGCCTTTAAGGCTGCACTAGCTTGCCTGCAGGAAGCCTTACTTGGGCATTCTCTTTAATATATACTCTAACGTGCCAGTCCACTCTGAGTAGCTGGAATAGCTATAAGGGGTTAATCTTGCTCTTTCCTAGCCAACCCATCAGATTCTTCATTTTCCACATTCTTTGTTGCTTAAAAATGTCTGGTAGCTGCTCATTGTCTGCCAGATAGGATCCAAATTCTTCAGCGAGTAACTCATTCTCTGTGATATTCTGTGATAGCCTGAAATATTTTTTTTTTAACTTTTTATCCATCCTGCATTGGACGAGGCACACAACACTTCAAGTGTTCCCTACATCCAGTCTTCCTCCATTTCTTTCATGACGCTCCTGCTACAAAGAGTTTGTACTCACTTCAAGCCCATCTCTGGGGCTCTATCACATCCAGGCACCTGATAGCCGTAAGACAAAAGAGCCATTCTGCTTGCTCCTCCTTAGGTTGGTATTTCAAAACCAGAAAAAAAAATTGTATTTTTCAGTAGGAAAATGATCAGGCCACCTACTAAATATTTGCTTCTCAAGACTATATCAGGATTTATTCTCTTTTTTTGATGCACTTTGTATTTTATTTAGTGCAGTGCAGCAATTAAGCAGGGTAGTAGATGGAAAAAATAATTAGTGTATCGGGTGATGAGAATGTTTGGGATTTTGGAAGTGGTGGGTGCATATAGAACTCTGCCTCCCCTTTTATATCATTTTACGATACCGAATTTTAACCTCCTAAGAATCTTCTCAGAGAACAAGTTAGAGATTAAATGAATTCTTACGTATTCCTAGCATTTAACTGCCAAATTGGAATCATGTCTTTCTCCTTAACTTCTTGCACTGTGCAGGAGAGAGCAAGCTGAAGTGTGGCTGCATTTCTGTTTAAAGGCATCACTGTAGTCTGACTTCCCCAGCTCTCCCGCTTCTGATGAGAGCCCCCCTTGCAAGGTGGAGATTCCTGTGTCCCTCGCAGCCCTGGGCCCACATGGAAATCATGGAAATTACTCTTTATGTTCTCCTATCGCCAATCTGGAAAACAAACAAGGAAGAAGGAGCTTGTTGGCCTCTCTCTATCTCTGTCTCCTGACTCTGTAGGAAAGCTAATCTGAATCCACTGTGGTTGTAAATAAATGCCCATTATAGATGCTCCTCTGCCACCAATGCCTGTGAGCTTCACAATTTACCATAGAAGACAATTTAAGATGGCATTTAAACATAATATTTAATAGAGTTTAAACTGTGGTTGTGAACAGAGTCATTATACCTCCCATGACCCTCCAGCTACCATGAATGATCAGCCTTTGAATATGGATGGAACGGATGAGCCCTTGGGCTATGCATGCAGCCTCATTCTTTTCCCTTGCATTCTGCAAAATGTCACCAGCTTTATCTTTCTCAAACACTCCCTGACTCAGAAACATTACTAGCTACTTATTATTTGTTCAGAAACTGCTGAACTTCACATGTCAGTGTTGTTAACCTTGCATGCGTATGAGAATTAGCTGGTGAGTATTTTGCTCACGAAAGCCTTGGCTATTTGAATTGAGAATGCCAGACAGTGAGAGGTGAGTGCTGGGGCTATTTTTAAACCTCTTTATTTAATTCTAATATGCAACTAGAGTCAAGATCTACCATCTTGGAGGATGTTTCTGGAAATCTGGATAGAAAATGGCAAGGACAGATGTGTAACATATGGAATAAGAAGGGGAGAAAGCTGAGCCAATTGAGGTGATGATGCCTTGGGAATAAGGAAGATACAGTTTTTCCTCACTAAGTAAAAATGGAAAATGAGCACTGCAGTCACCTATTGCTGGCTACAGGCACTTACTTCGCCCCCTCCTGGGGCATTTCTATCAGGTTCTGGCAGGGTTGCAAGCAATGCGTAGTGTCATAGTGGAGTCTTTCTTGTTAAGTCACTGCTTGCTGGGCTCATGTGTCCCAACTCTGTCTCCTAAGGGATAAGAACACGACAGGCAAACTTTTATTGGCTTATAATTTTTCTCGAGCATAGATATGAAGAGGAAGACAGGGTCTTGTATGTTATGGCTACTCATAGGCTGCCCCCTCCCGCTTCTGGAAAAGATAAATTGTCACAATTTATGTCATATGTTGTAAAGGCCAGCAGTTCTGTTCCAATGTAGAATAGATTCTTGAAAGGGAAGAATGTTCCCACTGAGAGTGGGCAGAGACAGCCACCACCCCTTAACTCACTTTAGGAGGTTTTGGCATCTACATTTGGCCACCAGACCTAGGGTGGCTTTATCAAAGCACTTTATGACTGTGCTTTTGAAAATGTTTTTCTCTAGTCATCAGTATGAGGTAATGTATTAGGTAACGTCTTGAGCAATAGCCAGAAGGCTGAAATGTCAGCTTTACTGCTCACGTACCTGAGAATAACAGTGCTGGTTATTATTTTTAAACTACAACATCGTTGGAATGCCTCATAAAGAGAAATTAATAGTGACAACTGTGTCTCTGTATTAAACATAACTCTATTGGGGAAGAAAAAGCCTAGGTTACTCACTAATACTTGTGAGGAGTCCTTTCTCTCTCACCCCATCCACCATGTACCCTTCATCTCAGCCCTCACAACCAAGTTCAAATTACTCAGCTCTCTCGAAAACCCACAGGTAAGTTCTGATCACACTTGTTTTCAGACTCCAAATTTAATCTCAAGGACTGACATAAAATGCATTATAAATGACAACGAGAAATGGAACGTCTGAACAGAATTCAAAACTTAGCACTCAGACTGGAAAGACAATGTTTTGAAATCTCAAAATTCAAATAAAGGATGTTAGTTACAAGGGCTAAATATGTATACAAAGCAGTCCAGGGGAGAATTTAGAATGTCTGCCAAGGTGAAGTTTTAAAAACTCATCAAGTTCTTTACCAATGAGTCATCCTTTAACCAGAATGAAGACCAGTGGAGATTTTCAAAATCTCTAATTTAGTTTAGTAGTACGGCTTAATGTGTTCCTGCTGGCTTTTGCTCCCTCCGGTCTTTCTTTAAAACAATTTATGTATTCATTTTACATGAATGTGTTCTTTGCTGGCATGTAAATCTGTGCCAAACATAAGTGCAATGCCCACAGATGTAAGAAGAGGGATCAGATCCCTGGGAACTAGAGTTGCAGGCTATGGTTAGTTATCATGTGGGTACCCAGACCTAAACAAGAGTCCTCTGGAGGATCAGACTGTGCTCGTAACCAGTGAGCCCTCTCAACAGCCCCTCATCCCAGCTGTTAAAGACTACAGCTTTATTGGCAGCACACGTGCTTTGACCTATCCAGGAAACCAGCTAACCTTCTGTTTTTGCCAGTTTTGTTTGATATGGAGTGTTGCACTTAGACAGGAGAGTCTTACAGGCTGATCACTACTCTATGCAAGACCAAAAGATGTAACAAATACAATTCTGCAGCAAAGACCATTGGAAAACAGCCAGCCACAGTATTAAGAACATGGTCTAATATTCAATTTATCTCCTCTCAGAAATCTGAGAAGCAATAAAACCTAAAGACAAAGACCTGCCTTAGAAAGTGAGGGTGCCAGATATGAAATGAAAAACAAACAAGCAAACAAACAAACTGAACACTGAAATTATATACATATCCATCCATTTATATCTTCCTAGTTTTTATTATGTATGTGTCATCAATGCAGTCTGACTTTTAAAATTTTATATTTAATGGGGCTTAGCAAGAAATCTCCCTTGTAAGAAAAACTATGACCTTAAAGGCAATTCGGCTATTTCTTCGGACCAATCTCTTTTAGCGTTTAAAGCTAAACATTATTAACCAATAAAATAAAAATTAAATATATCCTGTCAACAAATCATATTTGATTTGTTAATAAATATACAGTAGTATCTGGAGTTGTTGATGCTGAGAGATTCATCTCTAACTAAAGAGACATATATCTTCTTCTGTACAATATTTTCTGGCCTTCAAAGTAAAACTGTGATCATGTAATGCACTACACAGACCAGATTACTTTCATAGATATCCTTCTGATAAAAGTTGTAAGCTAGGTTGTATTTGCTTTTCTCTAATACATACATGTACACACACATATACATATATAAATATATTGTATATAATTATATATACACATATATTTTATATGTATTTGACATGAAATCTGGTAACACATACATATGTACATATTTGCATTTGATATCGATGTACAGAATTAATATAAAATAACTACAAGTGTCCTGTAATCTCTCTGCCATGCTGTATTGAGAACCAGGACCATGTTCCGTTTGTCCTTTGATATTACTTACTGATCGTAATATAGGTAGGATCCTGAGAGGGTATTCATTTTAACTAAATTACTAGCACAATAATGCCCTTTGGGACATGGTTTTCAGACAACTCTCAAGAGTTCTCCAATGAAGATTATTTTGGATTCTTAATAAAGTCCATAAAAGAGTATAATGAAATGACAATAACTACCCATCTAAATATGCTTCTGTATTTCACAGAAGTATGATAAGTTATGTGATATTATGTAGTTTTACTAATGGGATTGTATATTCTGAGGTCCAAAGATGGAAAAAAGATGTTCATTTATTTTATCCCAATGTGCTTGAAAGGAAATGTCACATAAAGTTTGTATAATATGAGAATGTAATGTGCTCAGAGATCAGCTGAAAATTTAAAAAACAAAACAGGGATAGTTGACAGCTGAGAAAGTTCAGTAGGAGAGGACCAAATCCCTTTTGGTCACCTTACTAGAAGCTCTGATGAGCTCCCAGTGGAGGACCAAAATGCCCTCTGCATTGTCTGAGGTCATGCAAGCTTTGAGGCAAACGGATGCAGGTGTAACATAATAACAATATCTTTTGTATACACGGCATAATACAGTTTGTTTCCCACTGTAGTTCTTTTAAATGAATAGAAAAGAGCATTGTCCCTGTGTTATAGACAAGAAAACAACCTTGGTGAGATTTGGTAGCACTTAGGTTTCCACAGTAGAAAGGACTGTCTTGGAACAGACCTGGCGTCAGGTCTCCCATGGGACACAGAGGATGCAAGTGGTTTTGGTCTTGCAGTCTCTTGGCAGTGGGATCCTTTGGGAAGCATCTTCAGAACAAAATCAAATGCAAGATGCATATAATTGCTCTGGGCATGAAATGGTGTGTCAGAAGAGCTCTGTTAGCAGCATAGTAACCCAAGAGGTGGTGTCTCGTTACATTTCTTCCTCTCCACAAAGTAGCTATCATATCTCAAAAACATCCACTGATGGAAGCTCAGTGCACTATCCACAGTTGGAAAAATTCCCAAACTCTAAAATCATATATTTCTGAATATATTATCTCAAATAGCAGGCCAATTTGTTACCTTGTTTGTTTGTTTGTTTTTATTATTTAGTGGAAGCACTCATTCCTCGGTCAGCAGAAAGATCACTATTTGCAAGGTCATGTGAATTACAAGCTCATGAGTTGTCACTGGTAACCGTGGGGGTACCCTGTTGTTAGTACTCTGTTGTTAGTACTGTTGCATGTCATCCCCCAATAATCCACTGGGATCTGACCCACTCAGCTGAGATGCTGCATGATGGTGGGCAGACAAAGTTCTGAGCAGGGATTATATGGATGTAAGAGTCTAGGCCATATGGCTAAGTTCACAGATGCTTTGTATTTCCAGTCTGGACTTACACTGAGCTAAAACTGCTCTCTGAAAACCTCTATTTAGAGCAAAAGTTCTAAGTGCTTGAAAAAGCAGCCTTGGGAAATGGAAGAGCAAAGACAACCAGCAACGCAGATCCAGGTCTGAGCGTCTGATGTACTGTTTCCCTTGCCCTTTGTTAGCATTCCTGGGCTATTTCGATTAGCAGAACTCTTCAGCATTGGGATGACTGTGAAATTTTTCTTGAAATAGTTGATTTGTTGTTGTTATGACTAATTAAAATAGTGAGGGTAGTTATTTACTTTTTCCTAATCTCAGTCTGGATCTGTGCCATTTTTAAAAATGTCCAGAAAGCTGTATTGGTTTAATTTCAGTATTACTTTTTTTTTTTGAAACAAAACTCTTTTAACAATATGTGAGGTTTATAATGCAAGCCCCTCATAGTTTGCAGGAAACAGATCCAAACACTCTTATGTGATAAAAAGTGCCTATTGCAGGTCGGCTCAGTCTGTTGCTCAAACCTGGAGTCTGTGACATTTATTTGACGGTGGGCTATAGGGTGTGCAGGACTGCCAGTCATGTACCCCATCTCGGGTGTGCCCTGACCTGTTCCACAGGTCGGAGCACATGACGGGATCATGAGTTTGGAATGACTAAGCCACTTAGAATCTCAAGTAGATCTTGACTCACAGAGTTCTTTTTGAGATCTGATCATCACAAATCACAGCCGCTGAAGAGGAGACAAGGTTGCCTCCAGTGTTTAGACTACCGGTAAATTCACAGGAGCCTTTCTCAGCCCAGCAGGAGCCTCCCCAGAAAGTGCCCTAGGCCACTTGGTCCTTCTTAGTAGAAGAGCTGGTGTTTCAGAGGGGATGCTCTGGAGATCATGGCTTGGCTCTCGAGGACAGTGGGGAAATGGGTAGGACAGATAGTCACAACATCATGTAAACCTCGCCAACGTGGCGCCACGGAAACCAGTGCCAGACAATGGAGGGAAGTAAATTAGGACTGCGTAATTTGTATTAGAAAATGTTATGTGCCCTCATGGTATTGAAAGAAATTTTAAGAGCAAAATTGTACAAACCATAGGAGAATTTAATACAGTAAAATCAACTTTTGTAGAATGGAAAATACAAAAAATAATGACCCTAGGGTTGCAAAAACTGGAAAACTACATATTAAATTTACTGTGCCTGTATTACATATATATATGCATATATATAAATAATAAATAAATATAATAAATATATATAAGAGGTATATATGCATATATAGTTGTATATATGGAAAGATTCTCTCTATTTTTCTGTATTTTTTGCATATATGAAGATATTATGATCTTAAAAATGCATACCAAGTTTAGAAATTACTGTAGTTTCCTCTGGGAGCAGACTAAGGGAAATTAGGGGATCTTTCTAACCTGTCTGTTAGATTTTATTTCTTTAATATTTTGTTTATCTCTTTAAAAATGGAAGACATGTTATTAGTCAATGGGTTTGCTTGGTAGACACATGGGTAGTTGTTATTCTAATAGATCTTTATGTTGTAAAGGTACTCTGATAATATGCAATGTAAAAATATTCCACACTTTGATAATTCCTCTAGTTCCTATATGGAGAACACAAGGACTAATTGAAAAACCTGAGTCCCCAGGAGTTTTTCATCTTCTGTAATGACATCCAAAGCTAATTCTCCGTGTCCTCATTCATTTCCCTAAATTTCACATAAGAGGCATAATGGAGAAGAGATCACTACTCATGGGCTTACGTTCTCTCATCTCAGTCTCTCTGCCTTTAGACTGACAAAGGCCATTTCCACATCCCCACAGCTGTCACCCATGCTTCTATAATATACGCTTTGTTTCACTTCCTGTCCTAGCATCCACATCCTGGAAGTCCGGAGAGGTTCCTTTGCTGAGTGCTGGGATGAGCTGGGGCAAAGCCATAGTGGACAACTGTTACTGACTTGGCTCTGGCAGCTGTTACTCCTGTTGTTGGAGAATGTGCACTTCAGCATCGTGTCCCACTCCCTGCTGCTAAACAGCTCTTTCAGTCTTTTAATAGATTCTTGGAGGAGGAGGAAGTGGAGGCTGAAGTTCACTCTATTCACTTGTATGTCAGGCTTAGTCAGATTGGCATCTGGCACCATGCCTACTGTTTAGACAGATGGCATTGTTTTCTGTTTTACACACACGCACACACACACACACACACACACACACACACACACACACACACACTCCTGAGCCCAAGCCATATGTCTCAAGATGTATTGTACTGGGTAATATTTATTGTATTTAATCTCACAATGAGGTTAAACTGAAAATGCACATTCTTAGCCAATTATATTGCCAGATCAAATGGGGTTCAGGTTTGTTTTGTAAGATGGTGTTGGTAAGGATGCAGAAAATGACACTGTGTTCAATGGTACCATTATCCTAAATGAACAAAATAGGAAGTTGGTAAGAGAATGAGTTTGGAAAGGTCTCTCATATACAGAGATATGAGAAACTTTCCAGAGGAGCCCTTGTAGAATCCTGAAGTACTTAAAATATTCCGAATTTCTAAAGATAGAGGTGAAGACTTCTTCTTCGACCCTTGTATGGCTGGCTCATTTGGAAACCAAATGCTTTCCAGAACTCACTGAGATCAGACCTCTCACACTCTGGGCCCAGATAGTGGAGGGCAGCAAACTATGTCTTCACAGGCCAAGTCCAGCCAGCTTAAGCATTTTGTAAATAAGGGTTTATTGGAATCCACTGGTGCCGACTTTACAAATTGTCTACGGCTGCTTTCCCACTGCAGTGGGGAACACTTAATAGTGCTGACAGAGACCATATGGTCCCAACCCCCCAAATATTTACCATATGGCCCTTTGCCAAAAATATGTGCCAATTATGAATAATAACAATTTTGTGTTCTGGAAGACTGACTGAGTTATACATTATTTCTGAGAAATAGCCAGTCAAAAAATACATCCATATTCAATTAGTACCAGGCTTATACCATGTGACCAGGAAAACCACAGGCAGAATGTATCTATCTTAACTTTTTAATTTTGCAAAATTTAATAAGTGGTCTTAATAAATTAGTCTCTTGGTAGTTTGTTTTTCCTTGCTTAAACGGATAATGCTGAGGGTATCACTATACCTGACTTCAAATTATACTACAGATCTATAGCAACAAATATGATATGGTATTGGCACTAGATTAAAGTAGAGAGGCCAGAAACAAACCCACACTGCCATAGCCACATAACTAATTAATTAAGTTGGCCTAAGAAGATCTGTTTTAGGTGTGTGTGTGTGTGTGTGTGTGTATCTGTATGTCTATATGTGTGCCTGTGTGTATATATGTGTGTGTGATATTTGTTGTACTTGGCTAACAGTCTCTGGAAGTTGACATAACTTGAAGAAAGTCACTCAACTTTAGAAAAACAATACTCTAGTTTATAAAGCACTTTTACAAATAGCACTAATCTACCCTGTTACTTCATGGTTTTAGATGAGTTTCTCCCCAACACAGTTCACTGGCATTCAAAGGCTAGAACCACCTTGCAGCTTGCACCTGTCTCCATGTTTTGTTTTGTTCTGTTTATAATAAAGGTTTTATTTAAGCAAGTGTATTCTGAGGTTTGGGTTTTTTGGTTTTCCAGTACTGACTTATGCCTATCACTCACTCCTTCTCTTTATATGTTCTTTCTGTGTGGCCAATTGTGGCTACTCAAGCAGTTGTTCTAATACTGAAGAAAGCAGCCCTAGAAAAAGTTATCAAAAGTTATCACACACTGGGGGGCTCAGTGTTTAAGAGCATGGTTGCTCTTCTACAGAACAGAGTTGAATTCCTAGCACCCACATGGCAGCTCACGACTATCTGTAACTCCAGTTCCAGGAGTCTGGCACCCTCACACAGAGATACATGCAGGCAAAGCACCAATGCACATAAAATAAAAATCAATTAAAAAAAATGCCACAAGCCTCGTAATTCCAGCATCACAGAATTACAGCTGAACTGTGAAGACACTTTCTGGCCAGGCAGAAGCTGCTGAATGTTAGGTGCACTCCTCCTCTCCCCCTGGTGATGCTTAGTTAGTGTACCATGGTGTGTCCTATATATCTGAGATCCTCCCTTTACCAGGCAGCTGTGTCAATCCTGGTAAAGTTCTTATGGTAGAACCTCAGACTCTGGTCTTCATTTGCAGACCTTCTAAACAGAAGGGATGCGCTGTGCTTTGTATAGTGAGTATGTGGCTGTAGTTTTCTGGATTATAGTGTGTTTGGAAATGAGGCTATGAGATGCATGAATGTGTACCAGGCTAAAGTGGTGGATGGAATATGAAGCAGTTGGTATGCAGTCTGTTAAAGTCTTTTCAATTTGGCAACTGTTCTCTCCAAAGCCCAAGTGCACGGTCTGGCTTGGATTTCCTCCCCCACATTCTCAGCTGGCTGTGTTTGCTCTTCTGTGGGAGTCTACCTGGGTGGCTGTGCAATGGTTGCCATGATAGTCTTCTGGAACAGTGTTATAGAAAGAAAACATCAACTTCTCCCTGGTTTCTTGTTTAGGAATATCCTGGTAGCTGATCAAGTCGTCTAATCCCCAAACTTGAGATCTGAATGTAATTCTGATATTTGAGAAGTGATGTATAGGAACTGAGCACTGAGTAGCTTAATGAGGTGCTAAGTCTTAGATTAAAAACAAGATTTAATATGTAACAAACAGTTAATTGTTATAACATCTTTTCCAATGGGTTCGTTTTATCTGATACACCCAAACAGAGCAATGTTGCTCTTGAATTAGAAAATGCAGTAAGCTGCTCTGACCGTAGTCAATTTTGAGAATGCTCTGGAGGCCTCAAGAGGAATAGAAATAGGACTGGAAGATTTTCAGGGCATAGCACTTCCGTATATACCACTCAAGTGGCTTTATAAACATTTATTTAGGGATACTAGTGGATTGATTTGGTAGAACTCAAACAAAATTGTTGTCTGGCCCTTTCCTTTCCTTAATGCCTTACCATATTGAAGCTTACTGTGTCTTCCATCTGGAGTTTGCAAAGCCAAGAAAACAAGAAAAGCTTCAGGTTAGATTGTTTCTCAGGATTTTTCCCCAGCCCTTGTTTATATATGTGTGTATGTGCACAATAACAGTGTTGCCACCCTAAAAACTCCATTTCCTCTGCAAGAATTCTGCACTGGGTCAGTAAGCAACTTGTATATCCAAGGGAAAACCTAAAATGGAAAGAGTATTATCTCAAAGGTAGAGCAAGAGTCTTTGCCTTTCTGTCAGTATCTTCTTCTCAGCTTGCCTTGATGGTTCTTGTTTGTAGTTGGGTGCTGGGCCCTTTCACAGCATCTGGAAGCTGTAACTACAAATGCAGAATACATTCAGCTTTGACTCTGACCATTCCTGAAACTCTATACACTCACCCCTGCTAGAAAGAACAGTTGATGTCAGCTGCTTGGTTTTCTGAGGGAGCAGATGGTTTAGAACCTGTGTTTGTGAGGAGAGTCAGGAGTGCCTGTGAGTTGAGGCTCCTTGCTGCTGGCTCAAGCTGCTCTACCCCTTTGAACTTTACCTACAAAGCACAAAGTTATTAAAAACTTATTGAGAATCTCAAGATTTTGACATAGAGCATCACAATCTAATTGTGAGACTGTTCTGAACCTATGTATGGGCCCATGGAAGTGCACACAAACATGGCTTCAGCCTCCATATCTGCATATGTTATACATGAATTGGCTCTAGACATCTTAAGACCATGGGGGAGACATAACAGCCTTACAGAAGAAAGGAAGAAAGGAAGATAGAGAAAGAAAGAAAGATAGAGAAAGAAAGAAAGAAAGAAAGAAAGAAAGAAAGAAAGAAAGAAAGAAAGAAAAGAATAAAACGCGTATGCCCTTGACTTTATTATTCTACTTAAGAGACCAACCTTGTAAAAAGCTTAGACTCAAGAATACTTGTTGTGGGAAGGAGGAGACTCCTTGTTTTAAAAACCACTTTGTCCTGTATGTTTTATTAGTCACAACTGGAAACATTCCAATTAATAGGGGAAAACCATACCAATGCCAAGTCCACAAAGATTCTAGACAAAGGGAGAAAGCTGGAGGAGGTTTGCTCTTATATGCAAATCTGTGGTGAGTCACATCAAGGATGTGGTCACTGTTTTTCTCTGGACACTGCTGGATGTGAGAGGGCCACTGTGTTCTTTGGAACAGCAGAAGAGAGTGCTGTCACTTCCCACCCCCTCACATTCTTCCACCCTCAGATTACTTATCAAAGCCAAGCAGGGCGAAAGCGAGCAAATAACAACACAGAGCCGAGATGCTACACTCAAGTCAAGATTGTGAGAAGAGGTCACCTTGAACTTTATGGAGACCTTGAGACAAAATTACCATGAGGGTGTCATGGCTTGATGGCACTCCTCAAGTTAGTGTGTTGGAAATTCATTCTCCCCAGTGAATCAAGGTTGGGATGTAATCATTGAAAATAGAGAGCCCAACCCTAGAGAATGGATTAATTTCAGTATCATTAGACTGTGTTAGGTACATCAGAAATGGTTGCCTAATGAAAGGATTGGGCTGAGGTGTAGGTCAGTGGTTGAACACTTGTCTAACATGTGTAAAGAACTGGGTCTAAGTTCTTCTACCAAAAAAGGATGAACTATCTGTCTTTCTTTCTCATGAGTTTCTTTTTATCATGTTAAGGTTCAACAAGAAGACTCATCAGATACAGACCCTTAGTCATGGGCTTCAAAGTCCCTAAACAAACTTCTATTGCATCTAAACCACTGAATTTGTATTCTGTTAGAACAGTATAAGGAAACTACAGTGGGTGACACTTGTTTGGAGATTTCCCCAGTAATATGCTTCTTAAAAATTCATCTCATTTTTATTTATATGCGCATGTTTCACTTTTTGTATCTGTCTCTGTCTCTTTGTCTGTGTGTGTGTGTGTGTGTGTGTGTGTGTGTGTGTGTGTGTGTGAGATAGATAGATAGATAGATAGATAGATAGATAGATAGATAGATAGATACCATACCCATACAGGCTAGAAGAGGGTGTTGGATTTCCTGATCCCATAGGAGAATAGAAAGTACTCTTACCAACTGTTCCATCTCTCCAGCCTAATAAAACTCTTACTTGAAGAAATCAGCTAGGCAAATAAATATTCAGGGTTTTGTTCTCTGACATTCTTGCCTATGGAGCTGTGAAGCTAAGCACTAAACTGAAAGTACCATTTTCAAATAATAGTGTGCCTAATTTGTTCCTGAATTTCTTTCTAATACCTGAGATTTTAGTGATTCTCCAATGCCTGATTCTGTCTTCCTGACCTACATATCCTGAGACAGTGACCTTATAGACTTTGAAGATAGACCAAATCCATAAAAATCTATGTTGAATGATAAAGTTTCTTCTCTGGACAATACATCTTCAGGAAAAGGTAAGTGAAGAGTATTGAAAAGAATGTTTTGAAGGATGATCTGGAGGAGTGCCATCCTCCGTAGGATGCCTGCAATTGTGTAGCCATGGTAACCTCATCCTCCACCTGAGTGAGTGGAAAATGTTCCTCTGAGGCTTCCATGTTGTCCTTCTCATGAACAATAGGCACCAAGCATACTTCTCAGATCTACAAACCAGCCTAGACATTTGTAAAGTGATGGTTATGTTCCACTCTTTTTGGTTGTCCTGGATTGAATATAATTTCTCCAAATTTAAGTCATCCCAGAGTCTCAGAAGGTAACCTTATTTAGAAATAAGTCTAATTAGTTAAGATGAGGTCATTCAGGATTCAAGTGGGCTGTGAATCCAAGGAGTGATGACATTAAAAAAGGATATAAATACATACTGGAAAGGAAGCCACATGAAGACTGAAGTAGATTCAAGCCTCTAGCAACTCAAACAGGCATGAGGGATGTCGTGTCTAGAAGCTTGGCTCTACCGTTTATTTTAGGGTTGACCTTCAGAAATGTGAGGGAATATGTTTCTTACTGTGGTCTCAGGAGTAACATATAGGTTATTATTATTAAATCATCTTGTAATAACAGGCTTAGGAGCTGATATCTGTTTGGGCTCTACATTATAAAAGGGAAGAATGTAGGAGGGACTCCCTTAACAAAATACTTGCTTACTATGTTACCCAATTAGCCAGGTTTACCTCTATCAGGAGCCCTGTGATAAGAAGTCTTTCAAACTCAAAGCTGCTCCCTTTGCAGTCCCACACACACCGGAGCTTCTTCTCCCTCACCTGCCTTTTTATTACAACTCTGCCAAAAGTTGATCACATGGTCTTTCTGTTTGAATTGGTGAGGTTTTGCAGTGACATCAGACAAGGCAGAAACTGCTGGAACGTTCCTTCATGCTAGATTAACAGCACATGGGTGAATCTAGCTCATACATTATTCAGAGAGGAAAAAATGTGGGCTTTGAGTGAACTTTGGAGGAATCGGAAGCTATTCCCGAGGAGAGTGCCCTATTGTTCTGCCTCGTAGCACACACAGAGAGCAAGTGGCATTCCTTACAGCAGAGCTAATGGAGCACACCCAGACACTGTGGTGAACTGGCCAGCAAACATCTTCTGTGAGCTCTGAAATTCTGCAATTCACAAAAGGCAGCTACTACAGTCCTCTTGAAACCTGCACACCCCCCACTTCCCTACCTAGTGTATTTGAGAAAATCTAGTGATAGAATATCTCATTTAATACCCCTGTCAATGTTTACTCATTTGCATTGAATTTAAGGCATTCCACCCCACATCTACTTAGTTTACATTTTCCCCAGACTAAATAAACAAACAACAACAATGAAAAAAACCAAACACGGTTATTTCCAGTTATAGGAAAGCAAACAAGAAGAGAGAAAGGAAGAAAGAAAGGAAGAAAGAAAGAAAGAGAGAGAGAGGGAGGGAGGGAGGGAGGGAGGG
>NW_021604636.1:14803098-14858570 GCF_004785775.1 Grammomys surdaster | reverse complement strand
GGGAGGGAAGGAAGGCGAATGAACTATTAGAAAGCAAAGAAGACACAGAGTGTGATTAACAGGTAGGCAGCAATAGAGAGGGGAATAGCAGGTACAAATGATCTAGCCAGGGAAATGTCAGGGACCTCTAATTAGAGAGGGGAAGGAAAATAATCAAAGAAGGAAGCCAAACATCTGAAAAAGTCATACTAAATCATACTGTTACCTATTCTAAATGTTAAAACCTTATAATATGTATAAGTCTGTGTATTAGTATACATACATACATACGTACATACATACACACGTACATACATACTTTGAATGAGAGTTTGTCATCTGCTCTGACATAGCTCCCTCCAAGAGCCAAAGACCATCTAGCAAAACCCCCAACACCAGGCATGAGAAGCTCTTTTGAGTTTTGATCAGTGTCATCCAAGAGACTCCCCTAAACACTACGGGTGATTGCTAGTTCCCTTAGTTGCCCCCTAGAGGTGGAAAGTAAATCCCTGTTTCTGCAAACACCATGTCTTTCATATACACTGCCCAGAGGACCCTGAGCCGAAACTAACCTGCATGTCTCCTCTCCAAGAATCAGTTTTCATGGGAACAGAGGGTACCATGCATGCTTCCAAAGGAAGGAAGCAAGTAACAGTTCTTCCCAGCTATAATGCCTAAGAACCACAACAATGAACAACATGGAAAACTAACTGTAAGGGTGTAGTAGTGGCATGCATACTTTGGCAGTAACCAACTGCTCTCTAATTGGACTTAAGACTTACTCACCAATAGGTAAAACATGCCTGGCACACGAAACCAAGCTAATTACTCAGTGCTAGCAAAGTCATGGTTACTGGAGGGTGAATTTTCAACCACTAGTTTACTAAGCCAGCACGATCTCTAGCTAAACTCTAAACATTTCTCCTAAAATCAACAGGTAAGTCTATCTCTCATGCCTCATCAAGAGAACTTCTCTTTGCAACCGACTGAGACCATTACGGAAAACCACAACTAATCAGAAATACAAAGGTATGGAGTGAAGTCCTCAAGGTTACGTTTACAACAGAACTCCTGCACCTAAGACTCAAGGAACACTGTGGAAGAGAGGGTGAAAATATTGTAGGAACCAGAGGATCAGGGAGTTTGCTGTGAGATTATGTCTCCTAGGAATGTCAGAAGCTATACCCATAAAGTTTCACCAGCATGGCTGCCCTTATAAACATGAACTGAACAAGAAAAACAATATACATGCCAAAGTGGAAAGGTGTAAAGACCCTACACAAAGAACTACAGACAACTAAGGAATGCCGACAGTGGGAGAACCAGTCTTCCTCAGTGGAGCACACCAATCCAAACTGGTTAGCCCTGAAAACATACATACAGATGATACTATATAGACTGACACAGTCCTCTCACTGATGCCCAGGCCAGGGAAAGCAAGACAAGACTGTGGTCTCAACTAATTATTACATTTTATTGTAGGTATTTTAAGACTTGTCTTGTGCTATGTCTTGGGGAAGATTTACATACTTTCTGGAGTTTTATAACCATGAGCTTTTGGAAACCAGCCCTGTCGTGGCTGCCATAATTTTCAGAGTTGGTAGAGGAAATGAAACGCAAACAATGCATCGATGAGACAGATGGGGAGGTTGCCCTAGCTTGCTTTCTGTGACTGTGATAAATACCATTCCCCCAAAACACCTTGGAGACAAAAGAATGCTTATGGGATACTTTTAGATTCTTTCATCAAAAAAAGTCAAGGTGAAAATCTCTCTGCAAGAATCCAGAGCCTTAACTGAAGGAGAGACCATGTAGGAACACTGCTTACTGGCTTCCTCCCAAGGCAAAGGACTTAGCCTGCTGTCTTCTAAAGCACAGGACCACCTACACAAGGGTGGCATCACCCTTAATTAATGTAGGAAGGTTCACCTGCATTAATTAATTAATTAATGCAGGTGAACCTTCCTACATTATTATAAATTAAGAAATGTCTCCAAAAACATGCCTGCAGGTCAGTCTGATGAAAGTAATTTCCCAGTCAAGGGTCCTAGGTGTGTCATGTTGACAGTGAAAGCTAACTATGATAGAATTATAGATCATTGCTTGATTTAAAGCAAACAATGATTTAGGTGAGTTTTGATTCATCTGGAACGTAATCTGAAATGAATTGGAGGCTTGGCCAAGTGTTTTTTTTTTTCAGGTTGCCTGCACACATGAACTAAACACTGTTTACATTATAGAAGAAAATGAGAATGACCAATAAAAGAATTGTGTAACATTGAATATTTCTCTTTGAACATTTATTAAATTTGGTTCTCTGAGTATGAACTTGTATAATGAAAACTAGTAATGTACAACTCTAGGCACCTCTGCATCAGCATTTAAGGGTTTGCAAGGAAACCTATTATTTGAACATTAATAACCTGGCAGTTAGTGCAGCTGCCCAGGATCTGATACTACTCAGTGAGACCTGTAAATATCATAAGTA
The DNA here is from genome assembly GCF_004785775.1 of Grammomys surdaster. NCBI lineage: Eukaryota > Metazoa > Chordata > Mammalia > Rodentia > Muridae > Grammomys > Grammomys surdaster. The sequence continues at coordinate 14,856,103 of NW_021604636.1, read as the reverse complement.
AGTAAGTTAATAGATTGGGCTGGGATCAAACTGTTAATTTACTGATTAGTAGCACATATAGATTCGTTAGCTTGAACATTCCTCGGTTGAAAAGGCACTTGGAACACAGAAGAGAAATAACTGAGATATGTGAAAGCTAAACCAAGTTTTATTTATATTTTGCTTGACAAACATTTCTAAATTTGTAGATTAAATTGATCTTCAATCATTACATCTGTCCAACCTCAAAAGTAGGACAACAATTTGTTGCCAGACAACAAAGTGGAAAGTCTTGATTTTTGAAGGTTAAAAAATATATTTAACTTATATTTAAGTATTTCTGGGGTTTCAGATTTAAAGACTGCAATTCAGTGCCTATCACACTTGTACAGGCAATAAGTTCATCTACAAGCTGACCACCCACAAGTACCCATGATGCTTCATCTTACGTAATGTATCTTTAGGGGGAACATTAGAAAACATTCCAGACCCACCTGATGACCTTAGTAAAAAAGCCTTCAGCATTTCTGGAACACAAACTTTATTTGTGAATCAATATTTCATCTCACGTAAGAAACTCTTTATTCATTCTGCAGATATTAATTATCAAGCTCCTGTCAGGTATTCCAAGCCCTGCATTGATGACACTAGGAATACAAATAATGTCAAGACAACTGCAAAGTCTTTCACATGAGACATTATGGTCCTTGGTCAGGGGAAAGGCTCAGTTGATGAAATGCTCATCCTGTGAGTGTAATGACCCAAGTTCAGATCCTTGGCATCTGTATAAAAGCTAGGCATGGCATGCATTCCTATAATCTCAGCACTGGGGAAGGGAAATCTCTAGGCTTGTTGGCCAAACAGCCCAGGCAAATCAGTGAGCTCCAGGTTCAGTGAGACTCCCAGTCTCAAAAACTAAGGTAGAGGTTAGCTGAGAATGACACTCAGCATCTACCCTCTGCACATGGTGTACATGTCATGCACATGCTCACGCGCACACACACACACACACACTCATACACACACACACACACACACACACACACACACACACACACTTACTTCTCCAAATTAGCTGTAGCTAATGCTGAAACTTAAGTAATTATTATTCTAAAACAAGAAATGATCATCAGAATTTTATCTACCACTGATTTTTTTTTTCGATGCAAAAGCAAGAGGTTTATTTTTCCAGTGAGTTGGGGTCTATCTTCAATTAGTCCCTCAAGGCAAGTGACTAGAAGGCAACCATCTACCACTGATTTTTAAGAACACAATTTGAGTTTTAAGCCTTGTTATTATGTTATGTTCATTACATTGTAGCTGTAGTCACAAATCAAGCAACAGGAAAATATTTCTTGTTCACATTGCATGAACTGGTAGCATTACATTTAGTAGCTCTGTGGTGCTTATATGTCAGCAAGCTGTCCTGCTCCCCACTTACTGTAACAGGATGGACCTAATAGAACTACGGGTATTGTTGACTGCTTAGAATAGTTCCTGGAATGTAGTTAATTCCTAGAAACTTGTTATTTGATTTTCTACAGCTCATTTAATGGAGTAGCTCCTAGAGTATAGTAAAACTAAGACTAGCCAGTGGGATGCAAGCAAAGAGAAGTAGCCCCAGCCTTGGGAAGATCTGGCTCTTACCATCGCCTCAGAAGCGGTCAGCTAAGCAGGGTGACAGAGTAACGGGGTGCAGGGTCCTTTCTTGGTTGTCCTTTCCTCCCTTGTCACAGAAATTCACTCTGTATAAATTGAACTTTGTGGGTTTTAGCACCGTTTTTGCCACAACAATTCTGCCAGATCATGATGTGGTTCTGCTGTATCCATAATTTAGGATATAGCTTTTATTTATTTAGTATGTTTTGTCACCCATCTGTTTGATTAGAAATGCATTCTTCTAACTAGTATTACCTGAGTGGACCTTGCTGCAGAAGATTCCTCACACAGAACTTCTTCTGGAAATTGACACTCATTGTAGTAGACTTTCAGGTTGAGAAAATAAATTCTGACTTCTAGTCATGTACTCCAAATAATATCCTTTAAAAAACAACAAACAAACAAACAAACAAACACTAAAGAGCTTTGTATTGCTCTGAATAAATGATAAAAATAAATTTAATGTGATTTATTAAAGAAAAAGCCAAATATGTAGCCATTCAAAATAACTTTAATATTCATTATTTTTCCATGTTTATTATTTCATTTTCTCTGTCTTGATGAATTTTTGAAGAGTTCTACAGTGGTAACTGAGCACCCCTAGCTTCCCAGCCATTGTCCAGTTAACCTGAAAAGAACACACCAGTGCGTGCTTTGTTCAGCTCATTTCTGTGGCCCAGTCTCTTGTAACGATTTCATTCTTTTTTCTTCCTTCCAAAAGTTATTTGTGAAAACTTGGTTCTCTAGCAGTCGAGTTAAAGTTATAAAAAGAAAAATGAATTACATACCCGAGCACAGTCTGGAGATTTAACAGGTTTTTAATCATTGGCACATCGTACTCAAAAACTATACATCAGGGAATAAATAATCATTTGAAACATTGCTGTGGTATCTAGATATATACAAGCACTCATACTGGGCTGAAATGAAATATATTTGTGGGAAGAAAAAATGTTCTAGTTTCTTACATTGCCTCGAGGTTCCCTTATTAAAAATCCTTAAAATACTGTAACACATTGAGGATACACCTAAACATCGAAAAATGTTAGTAAGGTTCAACTTAGTATCTCCGTTTTGTGTTCACTGAATTCCTTTGCCAGGAAATAATAAAAAAAATAACAAATTACTCAAGATTTCATCATGATGATGGAGAAATATTTAACAAAAAGAATGGTCAGCTTAGTCATTAGGTATACCCCTAGTTAAAAATTAATCGGAGGTAACATTCAGTCCAATCATGTTGGCAGAAGTGTGTGGAATAGCTGTTGTGTGCTTTTCCACATGGAATTACTCAAGGGTAAAACCAGGGCATCTGTAGGTGATGGCTTTTAACACAGTGGGAAAAGTCATATGCAAGGACAGGAAATAATTGCTCCAGCTCCATCGCTATTCCCCTGGCCCAACATGCCATCACTTCCTCCCCAGGTCCTGCCTATCTTCTCTGCTTTCCCTTTGTCCTCTGCAAAGCTTCTGCGCTACAAGTTTAAGATAGCCCAGTCCACTTACAGACAAATCCCTGTGTGTAGTACAGTAGAAAGAGGAGAAGGCTGAGAGAAACTTGTGTAGTCATCAGGCTACTTTCACTAGCTCCCAGGTTTCAAATTCTGCTGTAGTCTGGTGTCTCTATGACTTCATTTTCTGAAACATTTCACCTTTCCCAGGATGCAATCTGTCTTTTCCCATCATAACTAACCACCATGAGAGCAGATGTCCTTATTTGCCTTACTCTTTGTATCTGATTTATGTCAAATAACATCAGCCATGACGTTAATATTATATATTAATCTGTTTAATATGCAATGCATACTCATTATAAATGCTGAGTAAATAGTATATCTTTTATATTATGCTATATCAGATTTTCAAATTTCATGTACGTGTATTAAAGAACAGGAGATAATTTTTGTAAGATTATAAAAGTAAATTCATGCTCAGGCATGGGGCAGATCTCATAAAAAGTTAACATTTGAGGTGAATTTAGAGTTATAAGCTTAATTTTATTTGGTGAGTTTGAAGATAAATATAGGCTTCTAGAGCAGTAAACAAACAAACAAACAAACATAATCCGGAAGTAGAAGCAGGGGGGCAGATATGACTAGAGGGGGACAATAGGGAGGCCACAGTGATAGATCTGGGTGTGCCAACCAAGGAAAAGGAGAAACAAAGTCTGGATAAGGATGGAAAACCGAAGACTTGATGTCGTAGGAGGAGACTAGAGTTGACAAAGTAGAAAAATAAAATGAATCAAGTGTTTTTTAGGACATTGTACTTAATGGAGAAGTTCTAATTTCGAGAGAGTCACCATGTAGCACATGCATGATAGGAAACCGGAGGAAACTGACTCTAGGCAAGCATGAATGGCCAGTGTCCATCTGTGAGAATGGAACAACATAAGAGCCATAGTGTACAGTGACAAAGGTAATGGGGCATGAGACAAAGAAAAGGGAGCAAATGTAATTGACAGTAAAGCCAGCTACAGTGCTATGTACCTATTTGCCTGCACCCAGGCAGGCAGGTCTTAAATTCAGAGTCACTTTGGTTTCAGATCAAGACATTGTCTTCAATGGTGATGAGAAGACAATCTCTCTCTCTCTCTCTCTCTCTCTCTCTCTCTCTCTCTCTCTCTCTCTGAGTGTGTGTGTGTGTGTGTGTGTGTGTGTATGGAGAAAAGTAGTCAAAGACATGAAGTTAGTGTGTGTAGTGTGCAGTTGAAAATGTTCTTTATTCTGTTTAGTAGGTAACCAGAGAAATAATAAGCTGTATTCATCTAAGAGGAACAATCCACCCTTAAATCTCTGGGCTCATGTGTGTGTCTCTGTTTCCTATAGCTATCTTAGTATTTGGACAATGTTAAGAATATGTCACTGCAGACTTTTGTTCTAAAATTAAAGCATTTACATAATGAATACAACTATTTTAAGGTGCTGGTTCGTATCCCCTGATAATTTTAGGTTTCTCTTTCAGTAAATGAAGGCTGTGGGGGATGGAGAGATGGCTCAGCGGTTAAGAGCACTGACTACTATTCCAGAGGTCCTGAGTTCAATTCCCAGAAACCACATGGTGGCTCACAACCATCTGTAATGGGATCTGATGCCTTCTTCTGGTGTGTCTGAAGAAAGTAATGGTGTACATAAATACATAAAATAAATAAATAAGTATTCTTCATTTATTTATTTACTTATTTAAAACTCCAGATTTTATTCCCCTCCTGGTCCACTCTCCAACTGCTACACATCTCATACTCCTCCCCTCTTCCCCTCGTCCTACCCCTCACCCGACCAGACCTCTAAACTCCCTTGTGCCTCCAGTCTCTTGAGGGTTAGGTGCATCTTCTCTGACTAAACCCAGACCCAGCAGTCCTCTGCTGTATATGTGTTGGAGGCCTCATATCAGCTGGTGTATGCTGCCTGGTTGGTGGTCCGGTGTCTGAGAGCTCTTGGGGTCCAGGTTAATTGAGACTGCTGGTCTTCCTACAGGGTTGCCCTCCTCCTCAGTTTCTTCCAGCTTTCCCCTCATTCAACCACAGGGGTCAGCAGCTTCTGTCCATTGGTTGGGTGCAGATATCTGCATCTGACTTTTTCAGTTGCTTGTTGGATCTAGGCTTTGAATAGAAGCCACACCTATATGGATGAGTGGGTGTCCACTAAGATATTTTCCAAAATCTTCTCTTTTTTCACTAATTTATTAATTTGCATTCTGCATCCCAATCACAGCCCCCATTCCCTCCTTTCTTTTCAGTTCTACCCTCAGAAATCCTCCCACCGATTACTCCTCCCCTTCTCAGAGAAGGGAAAGCTCCCCCTTGCATACCATCCAGCCTGGGACACCAAGTCACAACAGGACTAAGCACCTCCCTTCCCACTGAGGCCCTACAAGGCCATCTAGCCAGGGGAAGGGGATCTAATGTTAGGTAACAGAGTCAGAGAAAGACTGTGCTCCAATTGTTAGGGGAAGCCACATGAAGATCAAGTTGCATATCTGCTATAAATGTGTGTAGTGGCCCTAAGTTCAGCCTCTGAACAGTTCTTGTTTGGTTATTGACCCAGGTTAGTTGACTCTGTAGGTCTTCTTGTGGTGTACTTAACCCCTCCAACTCCCTCAATACGTCCCCTCACTCTTCAACAAGATTCCCAAGGTCCACATGATGTTTGGCTGTGGCTTTCTTCCTCTATTTCCATCAGGTACTGGATGAAGCCTCTCAGGAGACAGTTATGCTAGGCTCCTGTCTTAGCCTACTACAGTCTAGGAGCTGGCTGGGTCTTGTTGGTGATACTCAGTAGAGACACTGACATGGAAACCTGAGTAAAAGATGGTACAGTCAGAGCCACCTCAAGAATTACAACCTACAGAAAACAACACTTTCATTTCATTACTCTTGAGGAAAGGTCTGTGGCTTTTCTATCCTTTCTCATGATTTTCTATTCAAGTCTTCTTTGATATCTTAGAATCTAATGCATTTCTTTGTCTTTTGTAATCACCCAGTTTTGACTGTACATAATCAAAGTAATTTAATTAATACCTGAAGTATGAGATCCTTTCGGAACTGCTGTCTAATGCACACGCAGATGTTTCTAGTAGAAATGAGAAATGAGGTCAGGACAAATGTAGCTTTGGAGCTTGGGAAGTCAGCATGCACATTAATAAAACCCTTTGTGGGAGTCAAAGAGCACTTGACTCACGAGCACAGGATTAGACTTCTCTTTCTCTCCCAGATTATTTTTGGTGAGGGTTCTCCTACATTTCTTCATCTCACCACCTCCTTCATCTAAAGGAAACCTCTAAACTTGGAAGGTGTAAGAACAGATCATCTGGGGTCCTATTTATAAAGGTAAAGGATATGCATGCTAATTTACCAGATATAAAATATGAGTCAGGGCAGGATCATTTAACAAAAGGTGATGCTGGTTCCCCTGGTAACTGGTATTCTAGCAGCACAAATGCTCAGCAGGGTTGAACAGCCCTGTCTCCTATGGATGGAGAGCAAATGAGAAAGAAAGAGACTATTTTTGTGTATGACATCCAGGGATGTTTCCACATACTCACAGTACAAGTTCAAAACATGAAATTAAAGGCTTTTAAATCATGGCTGCATGATCTTGTGTTCTAGTTTCCTTTGCAATACATTCTGAGATACAGAATTGTACTAAAGATACTTTTTCAAAGCCACAAACCAGGAATGTGAGGTTAGGAGTATTTTCATTTCTTCATTCATTAAAAAATACCTATCCTGCCAGGCACTATGCTAAGAAACGATATTATGATTTTTGTTTGCATGCCTGTTTGTTTTGTTTTAAAAGTTTGATCCTTTCATGACTGTTCCTCTGGCAGAGAGGTAATAATTAAGCTCAGAACCACACAGCACCTCTAGTTGTGCAAAGTCCACAGAGTAAAGAAGATTGTCACAGCTGAAAAACTAATCATAGTTTAATTTACTTATTGAAGAAGGATGGGAAATGCTCTTCAAGGATGTGCTGTAGAATCTGAAAGAATACCTGAGTCTTTCGAACTCTTCTGGAGTAGTTGGAAGGCATGAACAAAAACTTTATAAATAACAAATTGTGTTCCCCATATAATAAGTAGGTAACAGAGGGCAAAGAGATCAGAACCTAGTAAGAAAATGGTGGTGAGCCACAGTAGAAACTTGGGAAACTGGGGATGCTGAGATAGCACGAGTCCCCATAGGTCAGGATAATAATTTAAACTTCACCTAGAGTGCAACAGGAAGGCATTGAAGAGAGGTGATATAAATGTCATCAAAGTGCTGTGCAGGCCACTTAGTCCACTGCATTGAGAATGGGCTGGTGTAACTTTTTGACAGAAGAATCGACGAGCCCAGAGTGAAAGTTTAAGCATTGTCCAGGGAAGGAGCTTTCAGCAGAGCACAGTGGCAGGGAAATACAGGATGGTGATAGAGGCACAGCCACTAGAGCCAATCTTCTACTTCACTTGGGGACTTTAGAAGGCGTAAGAATAGCTATGAGGCAGATGGGAGACCAAAGGACACTCATACATGTACACACAGGCACGCAAACACACATGTGCATGCTCATTCCCTGAGAGTGCAATCATACTGTATGAAGATGCATTTGTGAGGTCTGCTTACACACAGTAACGAGTCCCAGTGTATTGACTGGTTTTCTGTCAAGTCGACACAGGCTAGAGTCATCAGAGAGGAAGGAACCTTGGTTGAGGAAATGCTTCCATGAGATCCAGCTGTTACAAACAGCAATACGGAAGTATAAGCCAAATATACTCTTTTCTCTCCAGTTAGCTTTTGTTCATGGTGATTCATCACAGAAATAGTAACCCTAACTAAGACATGGGGTTATGATTCCTTGTCAGGATCTGAAAATCCTCATTCTTTGTAATGATGTGTTCATCTTCTTGCTATATAGACCAAACACAATTCATCTGCTAACGTATTGATTTAAATTATTTTAAAGTTTTACGATTTTACTTCAAGACACACTAGTCTTCAATGCCTCAACATTTACAAACAGACTTCTAGATACTTTTATTAGCAAGAATGTCTGTGAATATAGTCTTGCAAGTTTTGCTTGATCTCTGAATGCATGGACTTCATACTAATCTGGAAAGCAAAAATGGTACTCCATTGCTTTCTTTATTTACCATTACTTGGTCAGCCTTGATGAATTCCTTATATTTGTAGATTGAGTTCTGTTGCACCTTATTTTCCTTCTCCTGTTATTTCTCACTTCTTATCCCAAAGCCATTCATCGTAGCAAGATAAGAATGCTTTGTTGATATCACCCACACGTTCCCTTTGATGCTCTCTGTTCACGTGCTCCATGAGCTGTTTCTGCAGTGCAAATATCTTCATTTCATATTTAAATCAACTTTCCCCCTCTTCATAAATATTTTGACATTGAGGTTTCATATGAAATTCACTCTCCACCGATCTACCACACAGCACTAAATGCTTCATAATGAGGTGCTGACTGGCCTAAAGCAGTGGGATTGAGCTTGCTAATTATGACATACAAACACAGCATACACACTCTTCATTTCGCTTCTTGCAAATTGTTTTTTTAAGTGGAAAATCCTTTATTTATTCTTTTTTTAAAATTTTATTTAATCTGTTTTTATAGTCTATATTTTATCCCCTTCCTGGTCCACCCTCCTTTATTTATTCTTTAACAATTTCATACATGTAAACAATGTGTCTTGATTATATTCTATCCCCAACACTCCCTACTCTACCCCGGCACCCCAGCATGACTTTCTCTTTCATGCTTCACTACTCCCCTCTTTCTTTGCCGGCTGAGGCCCTTTAGGGCTGCCTGTTGGAATGCGGACTCATCTTGTTGGCTTGTTCTTGTGCAGGACTTGTGCAGGTGATCATAGCAGTGGAGAGTTCATGACTACACGAGCCAAGGCCCATCTAGAAGACAGCAGCACTTTCTAGAATTCCTTCCTACCCTGCTGCTCTTAATATTATTTCTGCCTGCTCTGTATTGATGCTCCGTCACAGTTTTGTTCTGGGTCACAGGAGTTTGTTCTTTGAAGTATGGCCCTTAATATCATTGCTCCTGTTCTCAGTATAAACTGCTTCTAAAGCCTCAGAAGTGTTGATATAAGTGTCCTGTTTAAGGCTGGGTACTCAATAGTCACTTATTCGTAGCATTAGACAAGTCACTGGTCTCTGCACTGAGCACTGCAGAGGGGACTTTCTGTGGCCAAGGTGGAGGGTAAACTAATCTATATCATGAACTTGGAATTAACTGTCACCGTTGATGTGATTTTTCCCACATACCCAGTTGTCGCTGAATACTACCTGCATCCTAAATATATTTTAGGCTGTGTGGTTTGAAGCTCTTCAAATAGTTTAACTTTAATTCACAAACCTGCACTTGATTAACAGTATGAGTTTATTCTTCTCCATGGAAGTGGACACACACTAGTCTTTATTTAAAACAAGCAAAAAAAATGTTAATAAATGCCTTTTGTGACTCTTTTTTCTATTGCCCATTTAAGCTAATAATTAATCATTACATTCATATCAAGACTTCTGTACATATCAACCTGAGGAACAACTGTGTCAATGAGCTGCCTAGCACTGTAACAAATACTCATGGTAAACAACTGACAGGAAGAGTCCTAAATATTACAACCCTTTCAAGGCCTTGCTTTCAATGACTGGAAACCCTTCCACCACTCAATATCTCTTAAGGAACCCATCATCTCTAATGGTAACGTGGGCCTGGCTGGAGTGGAGCTTCTAGATCCAAACTCTAGCCACCACTGACCAGATATTGTTATATCTGTAACAAATAAGAAGCCACTAAGTTTTTAGTTAAACTGCGATTAACAAAACTATTTTACCCTAACTGAAACACCAAAACAGTAGCCAGTCCTTTGCCATATCGGTATGACAGGAGTTCCTGGAAGCTCAGATCCCCGTGTTTCTGCCTCCACTGCTCAGAATAAGCTGTTCCTAAAGGACATCAAGTATTCTTCATTTATTGATCACATTCTCTTTGATAAATAAACCAGTGGACACAGAAAATGAATTCATGATTATAAGAGCCTGTTTGGTAAAAGCTACTGGTTAATAATTTTGAAATAACAATACAAATAAAATCATAACAATAAATAGTAAAAATAAAAAACAAAACAGTTAATGGTTAAATCATGAAAAGATTCAAAAGGAAATGGTTGACTGGAGAGTTAGGTGAAACCAGAAAGTTCTTTCAGAGCATTGATAAAGGCATTTCCTTGGCTCTACTATCGATTGAGGAAGGATACAAGGCTCAACCTTGTGCTCCTGGGTATGTCCATCCTGCCTGCTTCTCTGCCTAGGACCCACAGAAGACTCCTAAACCAATGGTCCCAGGACAAAATACAACATGACACACACTAAAAGTTTTATTCAAATACACTTGGAGAAAATGGGAGCCAAGCCCCATAGGTAGCTGCATTACAGAGGCATTCTGTGGTCCTTCGAAGTGCTAGTACTCTTTGTTAAGCTCTAAGACAGGGCACAAATGAGTCATTTCTGAAAGCAGACGCCATTTTAAAAGTATAGGAACATAAGTGGACATTGCATAGTTTTGAAGAATGTCAGTTTGGGACATGCAGCCTGGGTAAACATATCAGTTTACCTTACCTTCAACAAATTCATGTATATCTGGAAAGATTAAAAATATATATAAGCTTTTTGTGCATCTCTTCTAAGATCGGCCAGGGACCTAATATTTTTCTTGCAATTTTTTCCAAGTTGTCAACTTCATTTCTTCTTTCACATCCTTTTTCTTTTCATGAGAATGTCCGGGTGGCTACAGTCACTTAATCAATGTATATATTAGCAGGTATGATTCATGGTCCATTTTAGTAGCTTTTATTAGCATGCTTTTCTTTTTATTTTTTTCTCATTAAGCTATCTATTTCATCTATTTCCTTTAGGTTTATAATGCACATTCTCTGTTTCTTGTTTTCTCTCCTGTCCTCCACAAACAGTGTACATACTCCAGAACGCTTCTTTGTTCAGTGTTGATTCCAGAAAATGCAACTACTTGACCTTATTTAAGAACATAGCTAGGTGCTGGGTAGGCTGCATGAATGTGTGTGGGGGGTATTGATAGAGACGTCTCCAAGGACAAGAGCTAAAGCACAGCATAATCCATATTCAGCAGAGTCATTTCTTTGGTAGCTGAAACAAACCTGCAGAAGTCTTGCTGTCACAGAAACAGACTCAGACACCCACAACTGGCTCATCCACCTGCACATATACTCAAGGGAGATTGTTCCCTCGGCTTTCGGATTACAGCTCCCTCACAGTGGGCTGGCTAGCAAGCTGGAATGTATCACAGCAATGAGTCATGAGAAGCTCAAAGAGTCAAGTCCTGGTGATGCTTACAGAAACCTTTAGTGGGCAGAACATAAGTACCAAATTCAGGCCTAAGTGCTATTTCTCATTATTTATCTTCAGCTGCTTCCAAACTGCCTCCTCTGCCTCAGCACAACATGACAAAAGGCCCTGGTTCATCTGAGTGACTGGAGAACGGGCGGCTTTGTTTGGTGAGATATTCTGGATCCTGAGTGCTGGTTCTATGGTTTGTGAACCTTGACTAGCAAGTGCTCTGCATTTCTCTGGCAGCCTTTGGAAACAGGTATGTAGATGATTCACAAGGATATTGAATGTCTAAAAATGACAAATGCATCATAGAAAAACCGACTAGAGCAATAGAAAAAAGGACTGAAAATGTTCTGTTTGTAACCACCCATCCTTAGGAATTATTCATTTGGGGAGAAAAAAATGGATTCATTTATTTTCACTTCCTGACACAAAAATGAACTATGAATGAACCTTCTTCTTCTTCTTCTTTTTTTTGAAATTTAGTTGTGACTCGTTGCTTATTTATAAAAAGATGAAATTGTTTTTTACTATGTGATTTTCCCGTGAAAATAATAAGCTTATCATTAGTTTTGAATTTTCAACTGAAGTGTTCTCATCAAAGACGGCTGTTGAACAGAATGAGAAATTGTTGTCCCTTCCTGAGAATTTCTTGGCTCTCACCGGAAACATGTTCCTGCAAACACTGACCCAGCTCAACCCCACTTTGTTTCTCAGAGCAGATGAGGTCATGTCCTGGTGTGGTGGCGCTCTGCACTGCAGTCTCAATCATTTGAGCGTTGCTGGCATATAAAATGGGACCCAGGACTTTAGATTGCACAGCCATCTAACAGAGAAGGCTACTGTCTGTAGGGGAACACTACATGATTCATTTTTTCTTAGAAAAAAATTAAAGTCATATTTCTTTGATGTGTCAGCAGTGATGACTGAAAGCAGATTGCAGATTCTTTGTACTCAACTAGAGGGAGAAACCCAGAGAGAGAAAGCAAGAGAGAAAATGTGAGGTTTCTCTTCAGTCAAGCAGGGTTAGTGCTGTTCGTAGCAAATTCACCTAAATCAAATGCATAGCTCTTGGAATGTAATAGTGTAACCTAATGATGCTCACAGAGCGGCCATATGAAGAGGAAAATGAGAACAGAAATAATTATTCTTGTCTGTCTAGGAAAAGAAATGCGTGGGGAGGGGACACACAGAGTGTGGACTGTTGGTGTGCAGTGTGAATACAAGGACACACATTGAGAGCTACAGGAAGAGGAAGAGACCATTCCCGAAATAATTTGGAAGTATGACCAGAGGGCTATGCAGAGGCTCTCTGTCATTTATGGTCTTCCTCTGGCTTCATTCTACTGTGATCCCGTCAGACTCTCTACAAAGATTCAAGATCAAAAGTCTATGAACAATAAACATTACACCTGCCCGAGAGGTAGGAAAATGAGCCCTGTGGACCAGTCCGCTGTAAATCCACTAAACACCACCAGTTCAGCTGTGCACACCATCCCTAACACTCCCTGGTAATGAATGGCTGGGAGCAATGAAAGAATACAGGTGTTTTCTAGGAGGCAGAAGGAAGGGCAGTGACTAGTCCTCTTCTTTTATATGGAAATTACTCTCTGTGTCCTCTTGGGCCTCAAGGATTCCCTTAGTTTAGGTAGTTTAGGATTGCTCCTACCTGATAAACGGAATCACTGTGCTTTAGTCTTTTACTCAGTTGGAAGCTTCATTGCCTGTGTCTTCCCTCTTTGACTATCACTAATTGTGCCCTCAAACTAAGGGTGAAACAAAATCTTGGGATGACTTCCAAGGACCTCGCACTTTGGTACCAGTGAGCAGATACTGGGAGAAATTTCACTCTTTTTTTTTTTTTTCCTGGAAAGACATTTTGTTTCAGGAATTCCTTGGAAAACAATCAGGTATGCAAATGCAACTAGGTAGTTGCTGTCTGATCCTTGAAAAATACACACTTTCCTTAAGATGACCAGCTCACCCAGGGCTCAAAAGACAGCCGGCTATATGTAATCCGAATTTTACTGAAAAGTAAGAGAATTAACAGAGCCGATTTAGCTGATTGCAACAAATCACAACTAGGGTAATGAACTTGAATGCACTGTAAATAACACAATTTTCTACCAGCAGAATTAGATGCAACTTCTTGGGCTCAGACCTTGGGGTTTTTGGAGTTACAGTGGCTGTTGTTTTAAAATCGTGAATAGCATCAAGAATGCCTAGATGCCCTTGCACATCAGGAGCACAGCACCGTTCACACCCAAATCTTAAAATATCCTCAACAAATGGAGTTAGAAAGAACACCTGCCAAGGCTCCCTTGGTTGCTTTGCAGGAAGCTTTATAAATGGTGCCATGAGAGTCATTCCAAATTAGACTATCAGGCTGACAGGCTAGCATCACTAGTTTGCAAAAACCGCATCGAATGTGACAGGATGGAAATCTAGGTGGCATAATGAGGCATGGGAGCAATATTTTCAAGGGTGCTGGTATATTCCACGACTCTTTCCCCTCAAGGCAAGTAAGCTCCCCCAAATTCATATGTCTATTTTCATGTATTTTCTTTTTCTTCATTGTTTGTCTTCTGTGAGTGATGCACCGACATCCAGTGGGTTATGCCAGATTTCAGATATATACTTCCCTCCGGGAAACAAAGGATGCTTGGGCTTCTTGACCATTTGAATGGAAAGTGAACTTCCTGGAGGATACAGGATGTAATCATTTTCTAAGTCAGGCAGTCTCACGTCAGATTTGTGGCTTGTCCCCTCCTCGGTAATTACGTTTTGTTTGGAATCGTCTGTACTGCATCGATACTTTAAAATTCTTTAATTAAAACTACAAATCATCAAAGTTCACACAGGACCAGTACATGTGATGTTTCTTATTTTAGACATGGGCAATATAGAATGAGAACGAAGTCATAAATAATCATGACATGGATTCAGCTGAGATCGTATAATTGAGATGTCCCTGTTCTCTGCAGAAGCTGGTCCCAGTCAGGAACAGGGTAAGAGTCTCCAGTTCCCATGATACACAACTAGAAAGAAAATAATCTGTCAAGAAATGTGATAGACAGATATAAACCAAGGGAGAAAAGGGCTAAGTTTATTTTCTGATGTTTTCTGCTAAGTAAATTTTCAAGTATACTTAATCAGCCACCCAGTTTTCATAATCAAGAAAGCAGGTTTTTACTTGTGAGATGTCATCACATGAATCTATAACTCCTTTTTTTTTTTAAACAAATAAAGCCTTTAGTTTTGGAAGTCAGGGCTTCCAAATTCTTATCATTTACTACCTCTTTCTGCCTTAGATAGTTTTATTCATCTCTAGATGTAAATACATATGAAATAAGGTAAAATATATGAAATATGACCTGGATATACCAAACATTCACTTGTAACAAAACATGAAGAAATTGATCTTAAAGAAACCATTTGAAATACATGAAACTTACCCTTTATTAAAGGTGAAACAGATGACATCCTAATGCGATGGGTTTATTTTTACTAGAAGAATTATATAGATGGATACATGATACTACAGGTACAGATCCCCTTCAACATTGTTCACATGTAATCAACCTTTTGATTTTAAGATTTTGATAAATCTGATGTGCTGAAAACACTGTTTCACATAAGTGTGGGATAGAAAATAGCAGAAACATTAATTCAAAAATTCTTGGAAATTCTGTCCTTATCCCAAGCCAAAATTCATTTAACATTTTTAATATTAAATTCAAACCAACAAAAACATGTGGGAAGTAAGTTTCCAGGTAAATGGATGGAGCTGAACGTAATCGTTCTGAGTAAGGTAAACAGTCAGAGAAAAAGAAATGCTTCTCCCATTCCTTACAAGGTGGATGCTAGCTTTGAGTCTTTTCTTTCCAGAAGTATAGTTTAGGAGGTTGATGAGAATGTTTCTTTTTAACTGGATCTTAAGTGCAGTTTGGTCTTCCTGGGAAAGACTATGTTGTTTGATCTCAGAAATCCTTGGTTTGTTGTGTAGGGCTGAAGCCTCCTAACTTTTCCCAGTCTTTGTTAGTATATCTGTTGGTGTGATCTTTGTCCAGCTCATGTTTAGATACTCAGATGGGTGAGACTTTATGAGTATAGCTTCTGACATTTTTAGAACACATAGTATCATAGTAAACTCTTCATCCCTCTGGCTCTTACAATCTTTCTGATCAATCTTTGACAAGCTTCCCCAGAGAAGAACACACTAATTGGTTATCCAATGCCAAATGGCCATCCATGAAAACATACACAGATAAGTAACATTATACATACACAGGCCCTACTTATATATTTAGGAATATGTCAACAGTTAAAGAAAAAGAGGTCACATTGAAAAAGAGCAAGATGGAGAATATGGGAGGCTTTGAAGGGAGAAAATGGAAAAAATGATGAAATTATATTACAATCTCAAAGTATGAAAGAAATTTCAAGAAAAATCAAACATTCTCATACAACATTATCCAAAGATATACTATTTTTTTGTTTAAATGCTGAGGACTGAGGTTAGGAAAGTATTAAGAATCTTCATTTTTCACAATTAAAGCATTATGTTCTGAGAAGAACAGAACAATATGATATGTGAGATAAAACCATTGAAGAATAGCAGTGCTGAACCTTAGCTGAGGGGGTCTCATGGCACATGCAATG
This sequence comes from Grammomys surdaster, assembly GCF_004785775.1. Taxonomy (NCBI): domain Eukaryota; kingdom Metazoa; phylum Chordata; class Mammalia; order Rodentia; family Muridae; genus Grammomys; species Grammomys surdaster. Next base: position 14,839,929 of record NW_021604636.1, on the reverse strand, counting down.
GTGTCATGTGGCATTATAGCAGGGTAGGCAGAGTGTGAAGTCTTGTGTGTGCAGAAGAAGGCTTCGGTGATGCCACACAATGCATTGTGGGTAAGACTGCCAGAAATAGTTCAGTTCACTCCATGTTTTGTTTTGTTTGTTCTTTTAAACTAGCTTTTGGTTGTTGCGCATCCAGGAATCGTTTATCTTTGCCAAGGTTCTCATAGTTAATTCATTCTGTTATTTGACCCCATATGAGATCATAACATGTAGTAATCTGAAAACAACCACAAAATACCAACCAAACATCCTCTCTTCCCTGCAAAGATATGGTTGCTGAAACAGATCCATAATTCAGCTGACATTTCACACACGGCCATTCTTTGTAGGGAAAAGTGAAACTTGATATGGCAGCTAAAAGCGTGGCAGTTGTGAGTTAGCAGATATCTATCGATGATCCATCCCTGCCATTCACAGCTGTGAGATCGTAAAGCAACAATAGCAGCTGTGAGAATCATAGCTATTTCTTTTCTAAATATTGATTAGCTTGTGAGAAACTTCCCCAAAACATGTACATTTTCATTGTCTTCTGCATCCACTGTCTTCTTGGTTTCGTTCATATTAGGGCCAAAATATCTACTTTTGTTATTTTTAAGTAATCATTTTATTCTTGATAATTTCATACACGTTGTCCTAGGTAGGGCTAGCTTACAAGTTCTGAGGTTCAGTACATTATCATCCAAGCGTGGCAGCCTACAGGCAGGCGTGGTACTGGAGTAGAAACTGAGAGTTCTACATCTTGTTCCAAAGGCAAAGAGGAGAAGACTGTCTTCCAGGCAGCTAAGAGAAGGGTCTCAAAGCTCACTGCCACAGTGACACATTTTCTCCAACAGGGCCACACCTACTCCTACAGGAACACACCCCCTAATAGCGCCACTCCATGGGCTAAGCATATTCAAACCATCACACATGTGAACAATGAAATATATCCCATTCCCCATTTCTCCCCTCTGACTTCTCAATTAACCCTTCCAACTTCACGCCCTCATCTTCTTCTTCATCTCTTCCTTCTGTGATAACCACTATGTCTGTTTAATGCTGCCTATGTATGCAGAGATGTATAGTCACCCACCGGAGCATGGGAAATCTGTCAACAGGAGAGCCAGAATTTCCCAGGGTAGCAACTTGTACACACAGACATTGCTGTATGATCTAGAAAAGGGATTTCCAGGAGTGTATGAAAAAGTGAGCAAGTAGTAAGATACTGGGATGGCGAGAAATGATGAGGGAGAAAGAGATGCTGGCTCAGACAGCCGTGCTGCTATGGCTCTAGAGCCTCTACTCCTACCTCTCAGCTAAGCAACACCACGAGCTTCAGCACTCTGCTAACTTAGAATCCTTAAATTTTTTTTTTAAAGAAATGAGTGGGAAGGGACATAGTGACCCTCACATCCAACTCTTATGATGTAGACACAGTGCTCTGCAGATGAAGTGAGGCTTTCTGGGTCTGCTCTGCTTCAAAGACAAAATGAGTGGTATCAAGAGCACATCTGCACACACCATTCCTCCTTTGTGATATTAAAAAACATTTTCACATGCTAGATTTTCATTGTCTCTCCTCCACCTCCTCTTCTCCCCCCATTTCTCTGCCCAAGTTCTCCCATCATCCTCTGCCCTAGGACTCACCATTCTCGTCTCAGATGTGTTTACTACCTGCCCCCTTTAAATCTTCTTTCCACACTCCCTATGAACCCCAGAAATGGTTGCAACATCTAAGCAAACTTATTCTCATATAAATCCACACATAGAAACCTAAGGTCCACATATGAGAAAGAGCACGTGATATTGTCTTTCTAAGTCTCTGGTACCTTCCAATTTCTAGTTCTTTACATCTTCCAGCAAATCACATAATTTTATTTTTCTTTATGGCTGAATAAAATTCCACTCGATACATGTGCTACGTTTACCTTATTCATTTTTCAGTTGATAGACATCTAGGTTGGTTCTATTCAAACAGAGCAGCAATAAAAATGGATCTATAAGTAACTCTTTAGTATGACATAGTCCTTTGAGTTTATGCCCAGGAGTGTAATGGCAATCATACGGTATTTCTATTTTTGGCTTTCAGAGGACTCCTGACATTGATTTCCCAGGAGCCACAGTGGGTTTCACTCTCTACAATGGTGAGTAGGGGATTCTTCTCCCTCCAGTGGCTTTGATTTATTTTCTTTTTTTTTTTTTTGAAATTTTAAGAACATCAACATTTAAATGAGCTATTGATTTATTTTCTTGATGATACCATTCTGATGAATTAAAATGAATCTCAAATTGGTTTTAATTTACATTTCTTTAATCCCTAATGATGTTAAATACTTTAAAAAAATACTTATTCACCATTTGTGTTCTTTTGTTTAAGGCTTCTTCACTCAGGCCCTTAGGCCTCTCTTTGTTTTCTGAGCTATTATTTTCTTGTTTAGTGATTTTTACTTATTTGTAATCCTCTGTCAGATGTACACTTGGTGTCAGGTTTCTCCCATTCTGGAAGCTTTTTCTTCATTCAGAAATCTGGATCCTTTGCTGCACAGAAGCTTTTTAATTTCATGAATCTCTAAAACAACCTTCTTTTGAGCCCCAGGCTCTGTGCTGTTTTCCTATGGACTGCTAGCGAATATGGAATGCAGAAGGTGGTGTTTTATAGGAATACTGCATCTTCTGCTCCACTGCTAGGCAGCAGGAGTCACAGTCTGGATCCCAGTGTATCCTAGCTATCTATAATCTACTCATCCAAGGGGCAAATGGACCATCATTTTCATCATGACTATCAGCCTGTTAAACATATTGTTTTACTATGAGTAAGTACAGTGCTCATCACATGACACCAATATGTAATACACTTTTTCATTGCTCAACAACTGGGCAAAGAATAAGACTTCAGAGCATGTGACTCAGCCTCAGCACTTCAGACTATCATGATATTTGTGACAATGGACTTCTTGTCCACACAGAACAACTATCCTGCTCATTTCCCATTTCTAGTAGATGTTGAGAACCGCAGGCTACACTGGCGAACATGTTGGTGTTAGCTGAGACATCTTGCTGACTGTGAGGCCCTGCAGTTCCAGAAGGGCTGATGCCAGCCCTGCTTACATGAGTGGTTTTGCTTTACTTCCTAATAGCTCTTTGCCTTTAACTTCCTTCTCTTGCATCACTTCCTTGCTTCTCTGGTCCCGAGAAGACATGTCTGCTTCACTTCCCCTCCTATTCTCAGATGGAAAGATCTTGTTGTGGCCCTTTTGTTGCTATTTGCTTCCTCCCTTGCCCCAGTCTTCCCTTTCCTTCTCTCTTAACAAGCCTTATGGCATCTTTCATGCAAACATCTACAGGCTGGGAAGCATTTTACAAATTACAAGGTATTGGAAGAATGTTCATTATTAATAATTAATTAAAATGTCATTATTCTGAAAAGCATTGTAGTGTGAAATAAAATGAGCATGAGTGTTACTGTCAGCCTACACTAACTCAAGATGCTGTTAGCTGCATGCCTGGATGCTGGCACTAACATGCAAGGGTGTCAGACAGGACTCTTAAAGAGGAGATTCTGGTTAAAGAAGGCCATAATGGTAGAGCCCTGATATGACAGTATTAGTGTCCTCATAAGAATGGACAACATTATTTGTTGTCCACCTCTTTGTCCTTCCACCTTTCTGATTAGCACAAGAAAGAAGGCATATGTGGACATAGCTGCGATACACATTTACTAAATGCAAGATCTAAAATGGCTATTTGAAATACACACCCCCACCAGAATATTCCCATGAGACAATTCTAGAATGTTGTCATTTACAAGCTACATTTTTTTTCACCAGAAACCAAGTTCCCAGATCTTGGACTTCTCAACCTCTGGCTAAGAAAAAAAAATGAAGTTACCTGGTTTGTGGTATTTTGCTACGGCAGCTGAAGAAGAGAAATGCGGCACTAAATGTGTTATTTTATATAAGGAGAAGATGTAGGGCCTACAATTATCCTCACTTATAGAGGAGAAAATTGAACCTCAGAGAGATTAAATAAGATGTTTAAGGCCCATGAAGTAGCACACCTGGGGCTTGTGCTGAGTACTGTCCGACAGCTGCCGAGGCTCTCCGTCACTTCGCCTCTGAAAGCTAATGAAATTGAGTGTCCTATGTAGCACAGAAAAAATCTCCTCTTCTCCATAATAATTTGCACCATATGTGTCTGCTGGCCTTTTACAAGAAATCAGTCTGGCCTTGGACAAGCACAACCCTACACATCTCCCTCTGAGATACTTGCTTCTCTTCTGGCGCTCTACCCCAATATTATGCATGTGGAAAGTACTCCTGGAGGCAATAAGGAATTTTCTTTATAACTTAACAATACTTTAAGAGATGTGCAAAAACAGTAGAATTGCAAATGGCTTCTAGGTATGTGTTCAGAGTTTTATCTAGGAGATATTCAGGAGGAAATGTTACCAGCATTTGGAATGTGTATTCTTTGACTTGACACTGCAGATAATGAATTGGACATCTGATGAATCACTTTGCTCTTTAAGTGAATGACAGACATTGCTCAGGTGGGCAGGTGCCATGTAAAATACATCTTCCTATCAGATAACTTATAATGGCATCTTTCAATAAACATTCCAAAATAATATTAGTAGGCAATATATATTTCATACATGTAATTTTTAAAACAATGTCATGACTATTAAAAATAAAGCTTAAAGGAAATAAATGTGATAATATAATTGACATTTCCATGTGGTTTTGATAGAAAACCAGCTGACACAGATATTTTGCCCTCTATACAGACCGGGATAGTCATTTTGATTTGGGGTCTAGGAGATGGACTGTCAAATAACAGTACCTACTGCCAAGCCTACAGATCAAAGTTTAATCCCCAGGACCCACATGGTAGAAGGGGGAACCAACTCCCATAAGTTGTCCTCTGATTTCCACATACAACAGGTGGTATGACATGTATATACCCTCCAAGTAATAACAATAGTGATGATGACAAGTATTACAGACATAAAAATGTGGAACTATAATAGGAGGTTACATAAGCCATGAAATATTCTAAAACAGTGAAATAGTATTAATAATGTTCAGAATAAGCAAACAACAGTAAGATGATAAGAGAGGAAATATGAATAATTTTTGCCATCCCTAATAGGTGACTGAAGTTTCTATTTTTATAAGTCGAATACTAGATGTCAGAGTAAAGCCAGGCAGGGACAGAGGAAATGGTACTGAAGTTCTTCTGGCACCATGAGCCAGTGACTATCTAATGAGCAAACTCTCCTGTTGCAGTTCTGGAAGTCTCAGGAAGCCATGAGGTGCTAGGTACTGATAGTTGTCCACAGCAACAATAATCTAGGGCAAAGTACTGCAGGAATTGTCACCCCATACCTGGGACTTGGACATCTTTACATTTGAGGTACTGGGACTATCATGTCCTTGCTGATAGTTTTCTCTAGTTTCTTGGTTTTCTCTAGTTATTTCATTAATCTGCAGAACCACATCTGGCACTTTGCACATTCCTAGGTATTTTTTGGCCCTACATATCAAATGATGGGATTTATATATAACTTTCTTTTGATTTCCATGCAAATTTAATTATTAGAAAATGCAGTATATATTAAAACAATATAAACACTACATATAATATATGTACATACACACACACAATATATATGTATATATATATTACTGGACTCATACTGTAGATGTAGACGTACGTGTGTCTGTGTGTGTGCATGTGTGTGACTCTGTCTGTGTGTTGTTTGTGTGTTGTGACACCATCTCTCCTCCTATATTACTATGCATGTTAGCTTTTGACACAGGATATCTCAGTGAATCTGGAGCTTACAGATTTGTCAGGCTGGATGACCAACAAGCTCCTCTTCCCTCTCATTGCTGGACTTACCAGTGCCTGCCTCCATGACAGGTTTTTACATGGGTTGTGGGGAGCCAGACTCAGGTCCCCATGCTTCTGCATCAACCACCTTACCATCTCCTCTCCTCAGCCCCCAAACAATTTTAAAATATTTATTCCACATGTGAGGATTATCACAGTATCACAAGTCTTATAGGACCCTAGGTCTTGGATATGAAGTCTGTGCTCAACTCTCAGAAAGTGTATCATCTTTCACAAACTAAATTCCAGCAGTGGTCTCACCTTTTGCTTGGTGTCTCCCTCACTAATTAAGTCCTTATTAATTAAAACAGAGTACTTCTCCTCTTAGAATTGAAAATGGAGATTTAGAAACACAGACTTTGGTGTTAAGAAAATGAAGTTTTCAATTTCAGCCTGTAATTTGAATAGACTATTTAAAGGGAAGACCAATTTAAAGTTTAAGTCTATGTTAGTGTCTTTTAAATTCCCCTAAAATACTTAGCCAAATCATAAACCACTAATGCCTAGAAGTGGGGTAACTTCTTTTCCCACTTGGCAAATGGGAAGGCCATGTCCCATGTCCCAGGTTTCTCAATTGTCCTGGAGGAAGCAGAAGGAAATGAAGCTTGAGTTGACCAAACTTTGCTGGATAAAGCTTGGATCATGAAAGAATTCAGAAAGCTCAGCTATGTCTAACATTTCAATAGTAATTAATATGATTTTGCTGAAGCATGGAGTATGCATCCAGACCGTTTATATTTTCTAAAAGTTCCAAATACAACGGAATAGTTATGCTAAAAAATATTTATCTGGAAATCAAACTTAGATGGGTATTCTGACCGTTATCTGGCAAATTTATGCTAGGCACTGATGAGAAAAGATCAAAATCACTTATAGGACCCTCTACTTGTCCATGCTCAGACAAAGTACTTTGAGATAACTTAGTTATGTATATGAACCTGAATTCCCAATACTCCTTCATGTACGGATGGGGAGATTGTATTTAAGAGATCTGTTTACAAGGCAGCTAGTACTTGGGCACTTTAATAGGGAAAAAGAGTAACTAGTCTAGTGACTCTTTAAAAAGATGTTATTTTAAAAGACATTTATTTTATACCATTAAAGCTGTGTTTCTGAGTCTGGGTTAGAGACTCAATTTCACGGCCTTTCTGTAATAATCAGAGGCAATGCCGTGTGTGTCTGTGTGCTCTTTAGCGGATAATCATCGCAGCATTTGTCAGAGCCTCAAACACTTAATAAGATTAACTGGAGTGAAAGGGAAAAAATTCAAATTACAGAGAATGAAGCAGAGGTTTCATTCTGTTTCCAAAGTCCACATTTTCTGAATTTACCCCTTCTACCAGAGTTTATTTGTCTCAGAGAGGGAGTCCTTTAACTCACAGAACTCCCCAAGCAGACAGTTTCCATCTATTCAACAGTGAGCATAGAAAGTGACATCTCAACACCACTAAGCCATTTCCCCACTAAACTTACTGTCCTTATCTCTGCATTAATTTAAATAAAATGTAAATGTACCGTGGGCTTCTAAATGACTTCAGACTATTTCAGCATATATGCCCCCTGAACCTCTCCTACTCAGTCCATTGTTTCTTTTTCTTCTTTTTCTAGGACTAATGTTGCTTTGGGGATTGACACTGCATGTTGTGTTCCTGTTGGCTTACACCTCCTGAATGTCATGAGAATACCTCAGCCCCTACCCCCTATAAATTCATAATGAAAAATTTGAGCCACCGAAGCACTAGTTCAATAAGTGGGGATTTTCAAGATGACTAAATTGTGGAGCGGCAGCCTTTATGGCTACAGGTCGTTCCCTTGCACAAATGGCCCTAGGGAGACCCCTGTCCCCTTTTGACCATGTAAAAACACAGTAAAAATGTGCCGTCCACAAACCCAGAAGCAGGTCTTACCCAGACATTGAGCCTACCACCATTTTGATTGTTGGATTTCCGGACCCCCCCTCCAAACTAAAAAGTAAATGTAGAAGAATTTTAATTTTTAATTTTAATCCAGCGACGTGGCTGTTCAGATAAGGAATCACATCCAAAGATATGATCCAACTGGAACACAGTATGATCTGGTTGGAACATAGACATAATATTCTCCTTTAATATCTAATAATGTTCATTTGTTTGTAGAAGGAAACAGTCATGTTTGAAAGTGATATCTAATTGAGGGGCAGACAAAGTGATGAATCAGAGAAAGATTTGATAGAATGAGTCAGAGATAGGATACACCCAACTCTCACAAGAACAGCATAGGAAGGAGAGGCTACTTTAGAGCAGTGAAAAGGAGTCAGAAGTGAAGGGCAGTTCAATAAATGCAGTTCAGTTGAGTTAGACAATACAGTGGAGTTCTTGCAATCAGTACAGTCAGTGAAGTTCAGTTTGTAAAACTCAGAGGTAATTTTTTTCCAAGCACAGCAATTCAATGAGAAGCTGAGAGAAGCCAATTTGAATCAGTCAGCATGGAGAGGAATTTTGAGACAAAACAGCTGAGTTGAAACAGCCATCTAGGGTTCAGAAAGAACTAGAAAGGGCAAACTTTTTTTTTTTTTTTTTTTTTTAGAAGTAAGCCTTGAAGATGACAGTTATATCTGGCCAATAAGAGTTATTTTTAAAAATAAAATTCTGTTGACAGTCACTTGTTCATAAGATTCTGTTACATCGTCTTGAACAGACCAAGACATATATAATGCAATAATAAAAGTTATTTCTGCAAGAATTCTGTTGTCATAGTTACTTTACACTAATTTCTTTGGGCTGAAAAAAAATCAACTAACTTAGCTATAATGTCTGTAAATATAAAAAGGACTCATCCACTCTACATTCTGTATCAACAAAAAATGTCCAACTGTAAGTGGGATTTGTAAGACTGAGATATATGCTTCAATGATTGCTAAGTGCACATGGCTCACTCTATATACTATCTCATTTAATTTTTAGACACTTCTGTCACATAATCATCCTTATAATTTGTTGGGAACCATTTGCCCAGTTACCTGGCAACATCTGTGTATGCCTGGATTGCTATAAAAGGGACTGTTTGTCCTCTCCTCACTCTGTCTGTCCTTCCTCTCTCTCTGACTCTTTTTTCTCCCTGACCCTTTTTCCTGACTCTTTTTCCTTTCCCTCCCCCTCTCCCTCCATGTGATTCTGGCCAGTCTTCTCCCTCTCCCTCTCCCTCTCCCTCTCCCTCTCCCTCTCCCTCTCCCTCTCCCTCTCCCTCTCCCTCTCCCTCTCCCCCACCTCTCTCCCTGTCTTTCTCAGTCTCTACTCGCTTCTCAACTCCTCTTCCCATTCCCTAAATAAACTATTCGTCATTATACCTGTCTTTATGGCTGGTATCTCAGGGAGAAGGGATGCCTCAGCATGGGTCTGCCAAGGTACCCCTCTCACCTCACTGTACTGTGCTTCTACAAAGCATATCCTTGACTCTTTTTATAAAACACAACAGGAGGTGCACTTGAGGCTCAAGGTCATGAGGTAAAGATTCTATTGACTTTGTTGGAAGAATAGGGAGGTTTTTGAATGGGAATAAATGTCTTATGAGTATATTTCAACAAATTGTTTCTGTTAGCTTGTGGCTTTGCTTCCCATGGTACTGCAGTATAAAAAGGCTATGAAAAACACAATTGCGGCTAGTATGGTAATGACCAGCAGCCCTCTCATTTCTTTTTCACCTTTTTTCTACCTTTCCTATAATCATCCTCACTCCCCCACCCCCACAGAGAACTGTTTGACTTCATACCAGCCAAACTGGTACAATGATTCTCAGTAGATAACACATGAACATACCTGATTATACTCAGGTCACATTCATTGGTCTATCAACATGGCCCTGACTTTCCTGCTGTGGGCATGAGAGTGAGTGGCCAGAAAGGCAAGGTCTCTCACACTCCACTCTGAGTCCATAGCACTCAGATTCTGGGGAGCCTAATGTAGACTTCACATTCTGATAGCAACATTCCTTTTTAAAACATATATGTCTATGTTTCATACATGATGTATAGATTTATAGATAGGCAAACAGATAACATTACCAGCTTAGATTTTTAGTCTCAGTTAGTTCCCAGGACAGCTCCTCAAATTTTACAAGGCATCTCAAGTGTCAATGAATAGCAACACCCCTTCCACAATATCAAGAGCAATCTAATGATACCTTCACTGGTGTACAAAGGAAATTGCACTTTTTGATTTATTTTAAGAGCTTGAATTGAGTTAAATACTTTTTAGAAATTAGCTCACACATAAAAACATTTTTCAGCAAATGGATAAATTCCTCAAGATCTGCTGGTATTTGGACCATTGGGAAAACAACTTCACTCTATCCTGGGAACACTAACTTCGTGTTTTACTACATTAGTCTCACTTTTTCAAAATATATTCCATGATTATTTTGCAAAATAAAAACAATGAGCTGCATATTTACAAGGTATATTCAAAGGATGTCCTGAATTCTTGGCTGAACCCTCTATAACCATAGTCTGGTTCTTTATAAGCTGGTGTTGTGGATTTTTCTTTTCTCTTCTGTTTTCATAGTTGTGGGAACAGAATCTATGAGTGCATGCAGTCCTGAGTTTATGTGGACTGTTGTCTCAGGCAGTGTGTCAAAGACCTGAAAGCCTCAGACCCATGGAAAATTGACCAAGTCTCCCCTAGGCTAGGCTCAGGGAAATGCAAAGCCTTCCTCAGGTCCAAATGCAAATATTGATAGTATATGCAGAAAGTGTCTATAGTCCATGGCTGTAGTCCCCTGTCTGCCCTCTGTCTGTAAAGCAGAACATGAATGAATGAACAGGTTTTTTAGGTCACTTAGCTGAGTTCCTAGGTCTCTCATCTGCTATTGGAAGCAACAGTGCCACAGGCAAGGTCAGAGGTGGTGGCAGCCTCATGAGCCTGGCTAGCCAGCCAGGTCCAAGGTCTAGTAATTAATACTTAAGGAGAGGGAACTCTTTCCCAAGTAAAAACAGCCACTGTCAGATGATCCTGGTGAAATATCTTCGTTGCTTTATTCCATGTGAACAGTCACTAACACTGAATGGGATAGGATTTAGGGGTAGATGTTTCCTTTCCTATTGGCTCAGTTTGAGATGTTAGTGATGCTCTATTTGCGTGGGGGTGGGACTCCAGGAATTTTCTCTTCCTAGCACACTGCCCATGGTCCTCTCCATGGGGTGTCATGGTTACATGTTCCAGAGAAGGTACAGATGTGGGTAGAAAGTGGCTTGGCAGGAACTGATCTCAAGTTTCTGAGACTCCCTGGCTCTCAGCTCACTCTACCTTACCAGTTGTTTTGTCTGGTGGCACAGTCCACTTACCCTGCCCCTATTACATGCCCCCCCCCAACAGACACACACAATTCCCGTGACTGCAGCCTGAGGACTGTTACCTATAGAGTCTGCTCCTACTGAGCTTAGCCAAACCTATCTCCTTGACGCACTTATGTACTACAAACTCCACCTCCTTGTTTGCCTGTATGCAACAGCCCTACTTCTTTGTTCAATAGAATAAAATAAACATGCTGAATTTCAGGGGTACGGCAGTTTCTCTGTCTAAGAGCCCAGTCCACCCAAACTCAAGTTTTCCGTGTGCCTGTGTGTTCACCTGCTTGTCATTTCTTTATTTCCTTACCAGCCCCAGTCAGATCTATCCCCTGGAGGTCATGCAAGGACTTGGCCCACAGTCTTAAACTTTTGCATGCTTTTCATTGTTATTCTATCTCTGACAAGAAGTAGAATCACTTCAGACACGTTTGAACGTTACTTGTGTGAAGAAAGTGACACTTTGGTTGGTTTCACGGTATCTGCAAGGCAGCACCTCTGCTTGATTAGTCTGTGAAAATCCAGATAATTAATTCAAACAGTTCAGATAAACCTGGATGGACTGGGGGACATCAGTGCTCACTAGAGTTCAAACATGATCAAACATGGAGAACTGTGCAATGAGAAAGAAAACAGTTATTAAGCATGATATACCTAACACTCTCTGTGTATTTTCTAACTTACCCCTCACACTAACAAAGATTCATTCTGTGTCTATTGTCTAACAGATGAGCAAACAGGGTTCAAGAAAGGTTAAGCAATTTACTCTAGATCACAGTTAAAGATTTGGTGCCTGAACCTCTAAGGCAGTTTAACTCCAAAATCTCTTACAGTTATCCAATATTAGATCTCAGAAGAGTGATTCTTCTATTACACAGGGGACAAATAATTCTTCTGCCTTCTATTGGTGTAGGTGTCTTGGTCTTCTGAGATTACATTGTAAGATCATCCATTCTGATTAGCTTCTGAGACCACTAATGAGGTAGAACATTCAGGACAAACCAGCACAGAGTGGCTTGAGCTCAGGTTCACAAATTCTGACAGTCAACACATAGCCATCTGTGAAGCATTAGATCAGTGGATTGTATGTGTCTTCTCCTGGCACCTAGCCATGCTGTGTGTTTTCCATTTCACCCAACTTGCTTCAGATGGGCTTGTTTTATCAGGGGGAAATGTGTGCGTGGAATCCCTCACAGACAGAGAGACTGTGGTGCTGTCTAGGAGATGTCAGAAGTTCTGTGACCAGTGGACATGCACACAGACACATGGAACTTACTTCAAAGCTATCAAGACAGCGCATACCATACGGAAGGAACCTGCCAATTAATCAATTATCCATACTACTTCTCCAGCAAGTTGGATGCCAGTTTGGACTTAGCTGCGTTAAGTTGGAATGCTAATGGAATGACTCATGCATGAAAATCACTCAGGGCCTCAGCACCTTTCAAACAGGCATGTCAACAGTGTTCACTTGACTTTGGTTTTCCTGGATGAAGTACTGTTTTAAGATGGAAAAAAAAAAGAGGAACAAATGAAGAAATGAAGTCATAATGAAATCAGCCTGGGAACAAGCCTATTGTCTTAAAGATTTTGTAAGACTCACTGAATAAAAGAAATTTTAAGGTGAGAGAATGCAAGCTGTGCTTTCTAGAAGGGTAAGCAGTTCCAGAGGCAACGTTTCATCTCTATGACTTCTAGACAGATGCACTCAGTGTGGGTGTGGCAGACGCAGGTAGATATGACTATGTCTTCAAAGGAAGGCAAGAAGGAAACTTGCCTCAGCTCAGGAAATTTATGCAACTGCAAAACTAAGCGAATCTGACCAATAATTCTTTGAAATAACACCATTTAACGTTGACATACTCAATGTGAACACATACTCTAAGATATGGATGCTATTTATAAATTTTACTTGGATATACTCTTAAAAGAGTTCAGATGGAGAAATTAAAAACATAGCAGAATTAGGAATTGGATTGCTCCCCCGCCCCCAATTAGGTTCTGTGATGTTGCTATGGAAATGACAGTGTTGCCACAGTAAACTGATGTGTCGAAGCTGGCCTTGCTCTTTTGTGGAGATGGCTGAGAGTTATTGTATGACAAATACACTTGGCTCAACCTTCAAATTCTGCCCACTGTACTCTGACTGTTCAGACTGAGGCATAAAACTCTCTCTCCTCATTGTACATTCCCAATCACTCAGCACAGGCCTCTCCAGGCCCACAAATTTGACCCGTACCTATGAGATAAAGGTCAACACTATTGCTATTCTAGTGGCAACAAATTCCTCAGAGTAGAATATCCTAAAAAAGCTTAGCGTAGCCCTGGGAATTCTATCAGCTCCTTCATACATATCTTCTATAATGGATGCCAAAGTGTTAGCCACAAATGAAACACTAGCCATGAAGTCCAGGCTCAAATCTCTAAAATGCCAAAAAACTATAAACTCTTTTACTTGGTATACAAAGGACTTCAAATGGCTAAATGTTAAATCTGATCTCACATTTCTTGCCTTGCTCCTTGAAAGCCACCAATGCTGAGCTTCTTGGCATACTCCGAGCAGCCCACCCTCTCTGCTTTGTACAACTCTTCCTGTAACCCTCTCTCTATTTATGTGTTAGGCATGTCTGTTCATGTTTGAAATGTCCAAACAAATGCTACCTCTAGTAAGAAGGCTCCCTTGCCTTTCCTGGGAAACTGTCTCTGTCCCTTCTCTAGTGAGTATGTGTGAACCCTTCAAAGGAATAAGTCTGTTTGGAGTTATATGATGGCAAAGATCATGTCTTAACAGTTTTAAATCTCTACATCTTGGATGTGCCCTGTGTAGGATGGGACTCACTATACACATGAAAGGTGAGGGTGGAATTGTGGCATAAACAGGCTCTCCTGAGGAACAAAAGAGCAGGTCAGTGTGTATAAACCGCTCAGGTTTTAAAGTCCTGAGTTGGGTACACAAAGTAACTAGGCAAATCTCTTTGCTCTGTAAGACTCTGGTAAGCTTTAACTTACCAGAGACCCCTGAGTGAGCAATGTGGAGGGAGGGTATCGATGTAAAAGCAAGAGGAATTTTATTCTTCCAGCATGCTGGAGTCATCCTGCATCCAAAAAAAGAGGCGACCATGGGCAGCTAGTTCAGTAAACCCTTATACAGTTTCCAGGGACAGAATAGAGAAACATCAACTAGGCACAATGTGGTTTGCAGAACAGTGTGACTTTTAAACTGATTGGTCTTTAGGGGGTAAGGTGGCAAGAGCTTTCCTTGTCTGGGGTGGGGGTTGGGGGCAACAGTTGGCCCGCCCTGAGGAATGTGTCTACTTGCTCAGAGCTTCTCTTATCTGCAGGCGGTCAACAATCAGTCCTCTCTCTCACTGTGGTCCTCCTGGGGAATGTCATTCAGCCTTTCCCTTCCGGAAGGCAGGGGTATCTATCTGTTCTAAGGACTTCTCCCTTCTGGGAAGAGAGGAATTTTCCTGGTGGAATTTTCTGAATGCTGGGAGATGATCTCTTCAGCTCTGCTTAAGCACCCTTACCAACTAGAAGGAATATTTTATGAATGACTGACAGACTCATCCTAGCTACTTAAAAGCCGTGTGTGTGTGTGTGTGTGTGTGTGTGTGTGTGTGTGTGTGAGAGAGAGAGAGAGAGAGAGAGAGAGAGAGAGAGAGAGAGAGAGAGAAGAGAGAATATTGAGGAAATATCATATATCTCATTCTGTCCACAGTCACCTACACCTGACCACAAACTTTAAATCATAAATGTCTACTCTTCAACGGCCTGTTGCTCCTCATGACTTATGTAAAGGCTTCTTGATTTTTTTCTGCTTATACCTTCCTTCAACTGGAGACATTTTTATCTGACCCTAACTATGTAGATGTGGTGGTTTAAATAAGAATGGCCCCCATAGGCTCATATATTTGAACACTTGTTTCCCAGTTGGTGGATGTTTGAAAAGAATTAGTAGGCATGGCCCTGTTGGAGGAGTGTCACTCAGGGTGGGCTTTGAGGTTTCAGAAGCCTATGTCAGGCCCAGTGGCCTTCTCATTTTCTATCTTTCTCTGCCCATCTTTGTCTCAGTCTTTGTCTCTCTATCTCTGTCTCTGGCCACTTCCTGTGGATCAGGATATAGCTCTCATCTCCTTCTCCAGCATCATGCCTGCCTGGCTGCTGCTCCTAACATGATGATGATAGACTAAAACTCTAAGCAATTTTCCAACTAAATACTTTCCTTTATAAGAGTTATCTTGGTCGTGGTGTCTCTTTGCTGTAAATAGAATACTAAGATAATAGTTATACTAAATAGACATAATATTTTCAGATTAAAAATTATAATAAAATTTATTTGAAAATCAGTTTAATGTACATATAAGTTTGCCATGTATTAAAGATGAGAAAAGAGTTGCAGAATCAGATGAATGTGCTTGTTTATTTTTACATAAAGAATTGAATCTGTAGTAGGTAAACCATCTTCAATATATTCAGAATTATCTAATATTTTTGTTGGGCTTGTCAGTGTTGAAAATGCTACTTTGCATAAAACACAGTACAAAGTGGCCAAAGTATGATTAGGGGTACTTCAGAAATTCTTGAAAATTCTACCCTAATCTCAAGCCAAAATTAATTTATTATTATAATTTTAAAAACTCAAATAGCAATTCTAAACATTCAAAATTTTACAATAAGTGATGGAAGGAAAGTATTAAAATATCTCACTTTCTATATTTAAATCTGCATGCTTTTGTGAAAGCAGAAATCTCTGTACATACAGTGAAGCCACTCCAATTCACTTCATGCAATAGTTCAAAGCTGATATACGAGCATTTGTTAGCATTGTGTGTTGTGATGACATGCATAATAAAAGTGCACATGCGTGTTCAGAACCAAGGCTGCGAGACAGGTGAGTGATGCTGGAAACACCTTGCCTTCATTGTGTATTTGGTTTTTAATTAATTATTGGTCATTGCACATCAGAAACTTTCAGTGTTGCCAAACTATCAAATTGCCCATAATTAGTTCATGACACTAGTTTTAAAAAGCTGTGACCTACATAATGACAGAGGTGTATAGCATGTGACCTGGAGTATAGGCACGGACCAGACTGCCTTCCAGTGGATCCCAACTCTCACATGTCTGCACTAACTTAGTCTTCACACCTGTGAGATGAAGACACAGATAATAGCTTCCTCGGAGACTTGCTGTGAAGACTAAATAGTGTGTCCATGGTAAGTAAGCCAGAGGGGGTTGTGCACACAATAAGCTGAAAGCTGGTGTAGCTATAATTGTTATGGTTTGAAAAACAACTGTTTTCTTGATTGTCACACATAATATAGCCATGTTCTACACTGCCATGTAGTTTTTAAATAAGTCTAATCTCCCCACAGACCTAAGCAACCAGTAAAGATGAACTGTAGATGTTCAAGGCCAAACAATTTCAACTTCAGAGTGCTCCTCTCTCTCTCTCTCTCTCTCTCTCTCTCTCTCTCTCTCTCTCTCTCTCTCTCTCTCTGTGTCTCTCTCTCTCTGTCTCTCTCTTTCTCCCTCTCTCTCTCCCTTCCTCCCTCTCACCCCCTCTCCCTCTCTCTCTTCCCCTCTTCATCCCTGTTTCTCTATCTCCCTCTGTACCCCACTCTCTGTCTGTGTGTGTCTGTCTCTGTCTGTCTGTCTGTCTGTCTGTCTGTCTGTCTGTCTGTCTCTCCTCTCATTCTCGTTCATCATCTCACTACTCTGTCTTGCTTATACTTCGTCGTAAATTCTCAAAAACATACTTCTTCAATCAAAGCTGAAGCTGGCAGTGGGCTTGTGGGAATGGTGTTTAGAGGATATCTTCTTAGAAATGTAATTAAACCTTTGCCCACAGTCTTCCCAGGTCTTTGCTAGGTTACATTCTCAGAGGTGGCTCCTTGAAAGGAATGCAAAGCTACTCCATTGTTATCTTGCAGTCCCCACTGCTGCAGAATGGAGTGAAGCTGTGGAGAAAGGGAAAATGGAGACTCCTCATATGATACTGACTTTGCTTAAACACGCTACATGTATTGAATAAGTATGCTTGTTCTATTGGTATTGCCCTTTCATTGACTTAGTGAGATTTCTCAAATCAAGTGAGTGGTAGAGCTGAGAGTCTGAGACCGAGTGAGGTAAAGCATCAAGATATCAGAACCTTTGAGGTCAGTATTAATCCTGTTGTAAATTAAACCTTTAATTTTAGAATTAAAAAAGAAAAAGAAAAAGAAAAAGAAAAGCCTGTGTCCTGTGTCCTGGTGGAACTCACCAAGGGACAAAATCTGATGGACATAACAAAAAGGCATTCAATGTCCACATTAATCAATGTGTTAGCTCTCAGAATTGCCTCATAAATCCACAAAAGTGGAGATTCCTGTCAAGAAATTGAGGGTTCTGAATCCTTAGCCTGCACAATTTTTAAAATCCATTGTTTGGAAGTTGAAAGTTTCATCTATTAGGTCTGCAGACAGTTTGTCTAGGAAACCATCTTGTTTCCTGAGATTATAAAATTTAATTTGAAATTGCCTTTCTTAAAGGTATGCTATTGCATGCAGGGTTGCTCTTGCCTTTGACTGCATTCTAATGTCAGGAGTCTAGGCTACATAATTGAATGGTATTTGTCAAGGTTTTCATACATGCTGCTGTTAATGGTGGTATCAAGCTAGCATTGTGGGGCCATGTATAAAATATGTCCAAGACAGAAGAGACAGAATAAATTAAAAATTCATAAACCCAATGCTGCTCAAGGAGCTCTGTGCCACATTTAGTATTCTTATTCTTTGTAATAATTCTAATCTGAATCCCCAAAGTCATTTTCTGCTTAAAATACTTCCTTTGTAAGTTTATTCAAGAAGTGACTTTAACAATATTCCAAGCTTCTTCATGACCTTCTCAGAGTCTGACAGGAGAACAGCCTTCTGGCCATTTGATGAGCATTCTGTGCACAGTTTATCCAATCAAATACTATTATTTACTTTAGTTCAAATAATTTCACACATAGGGATCCCTCTTGGTTGACTCTACAATCTCACTTTAAAAGCTAAATGCCTGGACAAATGTACTAGTACAAATTAAGGCTGTTAGAACTACTGTACCATGTAGTCTAAGAAGAATCTAGTAAGTGTGAAAGGATAGGTGCTAATCAAAATAGAATTTTGGGAAAAATTGGCTGAATATTACTTTGTACCTCATAATGGGCAGGGAAAACACAGAAGGAAGCTTTAGCAAGGAGGGCACAAAAATTGGAAAGGCTGTGGAGAATCACAGCCCAGCATCATTCTCGCTCAGTGAAAGATGAAACGGAGAACAGGCAGTCACTAACTTCTGCTTGTTTTCTTCAGAGAATGCTTCCATCAATTGGGTTCTTGTCTAAAACAAAGTTCCTTCTTCAGCTAAAGCTCGTGTTAGTTGTAACCTTACGGAAATACATTTGTAAACAGCGAACATTTAGATTCAGAAAAATGACTTTAAATGTTTTTAAACTTTTAATAAAAATGTAATTACAATGTTTTTCCTTTCCTCTCTCCAATCTCTCCTATGACCCCTCCTTTCACCCCCTCCCGTGATGAGCCACACCATTTCAAACTTACCAGCCTCTTTCTCTTTGATTATTAGTGTTACACACACAAGAATGTATAAATACATAAATAAAACCTGCCCAGCCCATTTAGTATTGCTTGTATCTATATGATCTCAGAGATGGCCGTTTGGTATTGGCTAACCAGTTAGGAGTCTCATTTCTGCTAAATAACTCTCCCTGTCTCAGCAGGTCACCAGTTGCCTACAGTGCTTTATCTAGTGGTGGGTTCCCTGAGGATTCTCATTTCCATATTAGCATGTGTATTGCTGGTGTCAGTCTTCATGTCTTGTCTAGGCAGCCATATTGTTAAGTTATCCTGGGTGTGGCTCCATTTCTCGGACATACAATCTCACGCCTCTTATAATCTTTCTGGCCTCCTTTTCTGTGATGTCACATGAGCCTTAGGTATAGTTGTGTGGTAGATGTATGTTGTAGTAAACCTCCAACCCCAGTTAGCCTGTGCAAAACACGCATGACTCAGTTACAATATTTATAAGCTGCATGCCTAGTTTGGGCAGATTTATTACTACACTATTCCATTCCCCAGCTAGGAGATCCCTTGTTACTTGTGGCTTCTCCAGGTCATGTGGTTCTGCTCCATCTTCCTTCTTCTTCCTCTTCCTATCTCTCCTCTGTCTCCTTCTCGCCTTCTCCTCCTTCTCTCTTCCCCCTCTCTAAAACCTCCAGCCCTACTTTTCCCTTCCACTGCCCAATCACAAGCTCTAGCCTTTATTTGACCAGTTAAAATGAAGAGAAGGCTCACATGAAATCACCTGAGTATGTGATCCATTTTTCTTCAGTGTATAATGTAATTTGTACCACAATTTATTATGAAATAAAATAATCAAAAAGAATGAATGAAGTATGCAGTCTTCAAACATGAGTACTTTAAAAAGTACTTAAAAGTACACAGATACATATTAATTATTATTTCGTATAATATAATTATGTCAAAATTACATTTTACCTGTGTTTATATAAAGCCTTTCTGATTATAGAGAGTTTTGAAGTTATGGCCACTTAAAATGGAAATCAGTGTGAAGGTTTCTCAAGAACTAAAAATACATGTAACTATAGAAAGCATATCTTTTGTGCTGTATGGATGCGTTACCTGTCAATTAAAAAGCATATGGCATATGGCTTAGGCAGAAAATAGAGGTAGGATATCTGGCAGGCAGAAAGGATTCTGGGATAGAGCCAGGTGGGGGATTTCCCGGAAAGATGTAATGAGAGGGATACATGATAACTGAGCACAGGTAATCATCCACATGGCAGAACCGATGGTAAAAATAAATGGATTATCTTAAGTTATGACTCTAGTCAGAGAAGAGCCTAGCTATATGGCCAAGATATTTGTAAAAATATTTTGAGTCTGAGTCTTAATTCTGGGAGCATAGGGCTGGAAGACAAAACCAGGCGTAACTTCAACAACTACCCTATGACCCAACCACTCCACGCCTTGGTGTGAACCCAGAGGGTTCTGTCTCCTACTACAGAGATATTTGCTCATCCATCTTCTCTGCCACTCTATTCACAATAGGCAGGAAAAGGAAGCAGCCTAAATGGCAATCACTTGGTAAATGGACAATGAAACTGTGGTGCCTATACTCAATGGCATTTTACTCATCTGTAAAGAAAAATGAAGGAATAGAGCAGGGGGTTAACCAAAACAAAGGACGCATGAAGCGGCTACATGGAAAGCTGCTATTTTGGAAGCTATTTTTTAAAGGAATTTAAAAGACTAAACCCTATGTGTGTAGTTGATACTGCTCCCAAAAGCCATAGGTTATGAAGCAAAATCCTGGTAGCAAATATAGCATACATCCTTCTGTTGTTAGTCAGGAAGGCACCAGCAGACCCACAAATAGTGCAGTCTACAGCCACCGTGCCTGGTTACTCACAAGATTAGATGATAAGACTCCATTGCTGAAGGCATCACACACTTCAGTTGCAGGATAGAGGGAAATGTGCTGTAACTGAGAGAGATCCCTGCTAGCAGTCAGCATTTATAGTTCTAGAAGCTGATCTGAAAGCTGGGGAAGACAAGCTATTAACAGTCTCACCTAGCTATGAGTCACACACCAAAGGACAGAAAAGCAGGAAGGAGATCTGTTGAGAGGAAGGTGTTCAAGAGTGGGAGGAATGTGACATAAGAGAATGTGTGTGTATGTGTGTGTGTGTGTGTGTGTGTGTGTGTGTGTGTGTGTGTGTACATTTACACCTATACTGTTTGTTTTGTAACAGGATCTCACTGTATAGCCCAGGCCAGCCTCCAACCTGTAACAGTCCTCTGGCTTCATCCTTCCATATGCTATTACGGCCGTGAGCTGCAGTGTATACTTTTTATGAAAAAGAAAAACAATGAAAAATGGTGCAAATATACTCTATTTTTTGTGATTTGGTTTTTAGAGTCTACACATATATAAGAAAGACACACCAATAACATTTCAAAAGAGATATAAAAGTATACAAGAATTTACTATCATTATTACCATTCAGAAATGGTTATACAGAAAGAGGCAAAATTCTGTATGAGGATGTTATAAGTCAGTAATAAAAATGATCATTGACCTCAACACAGTTACAATCAAGCAGCTGGACTCTCCAGCCCTGGGATAGATGTTCAGCAATGTAAAGGAAGAAGTCAGCAAAGGATCCACTGTCACCAGAAATCAGAAGTCAGATGCATTTCTCAAGGTTTCAAAGATGACCAGAGGGAAGGGAACTGCGAGGCAAAAGACAGAATTTGATTTTTTAGTTTTCAGCAGTCTACATGGTGCAGACCAGCCAACCAGTGGATGTCTCTCTAGGAAATCTGCTGCTATTTCCAGAGCAATTTGGTAGCAGATATTATTCTAAGAAAACATTGGCCTCAAAAGGAGTGCGATGCTAGGGTTCATACTTTGGAGTACCAATTAGGAAGGTTGAAAACAGGTTAAAAAGGAACAGGAGAAAAAGTTGGGGTGTTATGAAGTGACTTAAGATAGTGATCAAAGATTGACAATAGGCATTAGCATAACTTAGGCACTCAGGAGTGTTGGCACATAACTCTAATCTCAATAATTGGACAACTGAGGCAGGAGAATTTTCAGGAGTTTAGGTATAGGCTGCATAGCAATTCCTGTGTCAACAACAAAAGGAGTAACTACAACAATAAAAATACCATGTAATTAGGCAAAGCTTTCTCATTTATTTATGGTCATGTCAATCTCCTGAACAGTCTATCAACATGCCTGGGCCTGGCCCTCATTCCCAAAGGTCCTAAATCATTGTTTGTTGCCTCTACCTAAGCATTTAAACAACTCACCGTGGAATTATGATGTGCATCCAGGACTGCCATCCCTAGGTTACAAGAATGGATAGACAAAGGCAAGCAGAGCGCACACAAGAACATGGATGGATGGATGGATTCATGCTGACACTCTCGGGAGGAAGGTGAGCAGCAGGGAAACCTTTGCTGAACAAACAAATCAGCACAGGGCTCTGCTGAGCAGGGAACAAGGTTTGTTTGATCAAGGGAAACTGAAGAGGATTTCAAACTGTGATAGATGTCTGTATGTAGAAGGGTTTGCTGCAGGGCTTCTTAGAGAAGTCAAAGGAAATACTGATTACATCTCCATAGCAACAGGCTGTCTCCTTCTGTCTCTGCCTCTTTTCTTTCATACATTAGCCCGCAACACTCAATTCTTCATAGATCTCCTGTATAAATGGGCATGATCTTCATCATGAAATAATAAAGATACCTTCCTTTTTACCCTCTTATGAAAACGCCTGTAGAATACTTAACATAAACTACATCCTCCAATTAAGAGCTAACCAACTGTGTGGACAGAACCTCTTCTTGTGGTGCTGTCTTACAAAAAGCTCCTTTCTCTGAGAGAATGAAAAGCTGGAAATATGGCCTCTTCTCTGGATGCTATATTCATTCTCCAGTCCCCGAAAGCGTGGAATATATTACAACATGCTGTACATCAGTACCTTACGTGGCTAAAGATGTGACTAAGTAAGGATTTTGAGAGTAGAGCTGTCAGAAAAGTTATACATGTCCAGGTGACTCCAAATGTCACCATAAGTATCATATAAGAGAGAGAAAGAGGGGAAATAAGATATAGATACACAAAATAAGAACACATGATAGGATCACAAAGGCAAAGAAAACAGTCAGCCACCAAATGTGGGACTCATCTGATGGGCTGCAATATGTTCATGACATATGACAAAGGTGCATATAGACAATAAAAGAATTACTATTCCCCTTGTCACCCACTCAGCAAGCTCAAAAGTCATCCATTTTTCTTTTCCAGAAGACTCAGAAATAAATGTAATACTTATTAAGATAGTGCCTTAGCCTGCATAATTAGCCTATGTTTTTTCATATACCTAATTTTAATTTCTATTAGTTTTTATAGCCTGATTGTACATTTCTCCTCTTATCATTACTGTTTTCCAAAAACAGATTAGGTAGGCATAATTAATATATGGCAAATTATGGTCTGTTCATATTGTCTGTGAAGATAATGGTTTAATATCTCCTGTCCTTTTCTGTTTGGGTGGAGAGTGGAGCCCTAGGGCCTGGAATCAATTAGGAGCATGAGAAGCCTGGCCTTTATTAAATGCTATAACCAGCAGGTTGCTTGCTTCCAGAGGAATTGGCCCCACCTTGGAAAAGGGCATTCTCCTTCACAGTCAGCCTACCTGCGCTATTGTGATGGTACACACCTGCAATCCCAGCAGGCAAGATGCGGAGGCAGGTGGACCTCTGTGAGCTGAATTTTCTTTTTCAAGTTGCATTATTTGGAGAATAACTTGCAGATTTGGCTGGAGTGCCACACTCAGAAATTCTCACTAGCGTGCACAATGACTCCAATAGGTAAAAACCCAGAACATTTCAGTATAATTTCCCAAATGATTCAGAGTTTACCTGTTCTAGTAAATATTTAATCTCAATAGAGGCTTTCTACCCCGCTTTTGATCATTCAGTTTTCAGATAAAAGACAGATAATCTTTATATGTATTAAGCCCTACTACATTAGAGTTGGGCAGATACCCACCCTCTATGTTATTATGTCTATTTCCCTGCCAATAACCCTGAGATATGACTAACCAAGTTCCACCTGGGCAACTCTTATTCCAATCGGCCAGCCCTCATGGCCATGTTTTCACGACTCACCTACCCCATGGTGTCTTCTCTTCTCCCCACCTTTTTCTCCTCCTTGCAGTTCTGTCTCAGACCCCAAGCCCAGGAACCAAAACTCTACCTACCTCTTTTCTGCCCAGCTATAGGCTGTCATCATTTTTATTCAACCAATAGTTTTAAATTAAGAAGCAAAGTACATTTGGATTCTCTCATCTTTGGAGGCAACCAAGCCTTGAGTGGTCAGTGTTTCGCATTATAGTGCATAGCAAAAGATCAAATCTCAACACCTGTCCATGAGAAAGAGACAAACAGAGCTCAGGTGCTTTGTTTGTACCTCATTGGACAGAAGACAGTTTGAATACATAAAAGAATAATTTCCTTTTCCAGTGTCCAAAAGTAAAATTTCTAAGTGTTACAAGGCATGGTTTAGAATTAAAGAGGATGCCCTGGATGGACCAGAACTCTAGACCCAAACACAAAGGACAGAAAAAACCTCAGCAGAAATCACAATGACTATGTACTTTATTCACCTTCCAGAGAAAGCCACTCTCCCAACCTCCTCCCTCCCCAGCCTCCTGCCTCCCCAGCCTCTCCAGTCTCCTCAGCCTCTCCAGCCCCTCTGCCTCATTTGGCAGAGGGAAAAGCCTTCCAGGACTCTGTAGGCTTCTGACAACACCCAGCTCATCTGTGTGTCTTCCCCAGGTTCAAGACTGCCTTCAACTGTTCTGAGACAATCCCAATTTTTACACTTTCTGCTCCTGTAGTGTTAACTGATTGAGAGCACCTGGGCACTCCCAAGACATCTTTCATCCTCCTCTCAGAATAAGACCTACAACAGGCTCTGTACCTGTCCCTTAAATTACACATCTCCAGAATTCTCAGCTCTTAAATTACTTTCTAAAAGCTTCTGGTAAGTCACCAGGAAGACCCTTATCTCCTCCAATTCTTGGTGATGTTCCTTCATTCTTTCATGGTAATGGCTATAGTGTGACCTGGGTCCCTAAGGGTCACAGGTGACTTCTTTATTAGTTTTATTTCTTTTCCTTTTATTGTTTTTTTCTCACATAATATATCCCGATTCTGGTTTCCCTGCCCCCTCTCCTCCCAGTTCTTCCTCATGTCTCCTCTGATCCAGATGTACCCCTCTTCTGTCATCCATTAGAAAATAAACCAGCTTCTAAGGGATAATAATAACAAGATAGAATATAATAAGAAAAACCGAAACACATCAGACTAGGACAAAACAACAAACAGAAGTAAAAGAACCCAAGAAAAAGGCACAAGAAACATCTAGACACAGAGTCTGACTCATTCACACACCCAGGAATCTTATAAAATCACTAAGCTGGATGCCATTTTATACACAAACGCACACAGCCCCCCCCCCCAGGACCTAAAGGGCTTAAAGAGTTAAAAGAGAGAAATATATATAAATATATATATATTCATAATGTTATATATATAAATAAATAAAAATAAAAAATAAGATGACATGACATTATGAGACAAAAAAAACCAAACCCACCCAAAGATGCCACTGAGTTTGTTTTTTGTTGGCCATCTACTGCTGGGCATGTGCACTACCCTTAAGAGTAGTTTGTTTCCCCAGTGAGACTCAGTTGGAGAAACTAAATTTTCATTTGCAAATGTTTATTAATTGGAGATAGCTTTCTGGTTAGGGATGTGTATATGTGTCTATTTGTCATTTCAGTGCTAAGACCCTCATCTGGTGCGCACCTTTACAGGTCCTGAGCATGCTGCCTCGGTCTCTGAATTCTCAGTCCTGTTGATTTAGAGGGCCTTGTGTCATTAGTATCTTTCATGTCCTCTTCCTGCCTTTTCTTCCACAGGGTCCCCCTGAGCCTCAAGGTAGGGAATTTTATGGAGACTTCCCATTTAGGGCTAAATGTTCCAATGTGTATCACTCTCTGCCTATCGTATAGTGGTGGGTCTCTGTATTTGTTCCCATCTGCTGCAGGAGGAAGCTTCTTTGTTGTTGGATGAAGACTGACACATATTGATCTATGAGTATAGCAGAATGTCATTTTGTTGCTATATTCTTTTGATAGATCAATAGTATTTGGTTTTACACTATGTCCCTGATCTATCTAGTCTCAGGCTCTCGGTCCCATAAGGAGTGTAGGGTATGGGTTCCACCTTGTGGAGTAGGCCATATATTAAATCACACAAATTGGTTGTTTATTCCTACAAGCTTTGTGCCACATTGCACTATATCTTTTAGGCAGGACACTATTGTAGATTAAAGGGTTTGCAGATACCATGGTGTTTATCTTTTGGTAGCCTAGAGAGTAACTTTCTGTACCAAAGATGCTAGCACACAGGGGTAAAGCATCTACACAGGCACCAGCCTGTCTTTTCCATGTTGGATTAGCTGTGTAGGTGTTGTCTTCAGCAATGAGACCTTGCTGTCAGTTTGTGAAGAACAATGTTTAGTCTTGACAATAGCCCTGGGTATTTAGGGATTACCTTGGGACCCTTTTGGTCAACAATTCAATTAGATGTAATGCATTTCTGTTGCTGGAAGTTTCATTTAGTGATAAGAGATGTCTATTTAGGGTCTGTCTTCTCCATTACTTTGAGATTTCATTTAGATTTTCTTCACATATGTGTATATTTTAGGAACTTTCTACTGTATTAGATTTTCTCAAATTGCCTTTGATTTTATCTGTCTCTCCATATGTCCTCCCTCATCCTCTCTTTCCTCTTCTCTACTTGAACCTCCCATTCCAGTTACTTATTCATCCAACCATAGCTATCTATTCTAGTTCCCTTTCCTAGGGAGGTCTATTTGCCCACCATACTCCAAACTCATTCCTTACTCTAAACCTAACTTCTGTGTTCTATGGATTGGTTATCATTGTCTTTCCAGTTAATTCTACATATAAGCTCATGCATAATATATTTGTCTTTCTGAGTCTGGGTAACATGACTCAGGATGACTTTTTCTAGTTCCATCTATTTACCTGTGAATTTCATGATTTCATTGTTTAATGGCTAAGTAATATTCTGTTCTGTAGATGCACCACATTTTTTTTATCTATTCATCTCTTGGGGGACATTAGGTTCTTTCCAGTTTCTGGCTATTTATATCAGTGAAAATATTTCTGTGTGCTTTATGAGTAGAGCAGCACTGAACATGTTTGAGTAAGTATCCTTTTGTTACAGATGATTTCTAACCGGTCACTTTAAATAGTGCCACACAAAACAAAAATAGCCTATCAGAAATAAAAGTCATGCTGTGTTTATTCCTCAAAGTACTGACTGTCTCCATGGAGCATTCCCTTCTTTCTTTCCACAGTGTGGGACTGCGTAAGGGTACCCTGGGTCATGGTTGAGCAGGCGCCTAGAACCCTGAGACTCTGCAGACTCTGCTGCGTGGAATTCTGCGTGAGAACCGGCAGGAGTTCGGTCCCTCCCATCATCCAGGATCCTGAAAAGCAGTCACATCTCCATAGAGTCACATAGGCCAGGCTATAGGCCTCAGGCCCTAGGGATCTACATACTAATGAAGGCCAGAGGGCAGAGCAAATTAAACATGCCTCCCCCAGATCCTCCCCCAATCCTCCCCCTTTCTCCTTCCCTATATAACTCGGGACTGCCCTGAGATTTTGGAGGTACGCCTAGATCCATCTATCATCCGCCATGACAATAAACCTTTTTGGAACCAAGGACTTCCTCGTGTTACTGGGGCCTGCCGCCGCCAAGGCCCTCAGGCCGCTGAAACCATAGGACTCCCTCTCTAATGTGGGACCCGCCACGGCAGCGGAAGCCCCTCTGGGGCTTGCGCTGCTGTGGCGGCCTTCTTAATATTTCCCCACACCACAGTATATACTAACATTCACAGTGGATATATTATATATTATGCATATCAGATATCTGATTGTCTGACAAATTTCAGGATTTTATTTGTTACAGATTGTATCTTATGTGTCTCCCGAAGACTTGGTCCTCAGCTGATCCCGTTAAGGAGATGTGACAGAAATTTAGAGGTGGGATATAGATGAGGAAAACAGGATATGGAGGCATACACTTGAAGGGAGTACTGGGACACCACACCCCTACTTTCTAGACACTATATAACAATCAGCTCTATTTTACTGTAGACTCTGTTATGATATTCTGCTTCCAGTGGAGCCAATCAACCATGGACTGAGGTTTCTGGGAGCAGTAATCCAAAATAAACACTTCTTGTTTATTGCCAGTATTTTGTTACAAAACCAAGAAACTGTCTAGCATACTGTATTGAATTCCATTTTTAGATATGGAGAAGGTGATGCTTAATCCATCTTCCTGAAAGACTGAGTCAACCATTTAGGAATTGGTGCCATACTAACTAAGGTTGCTATTAAAAAAAAGGCAAGAAGTTGGGTAGTTTAAGTAACAGATATTTATTTCCTCAAAGTATAGACTGTAGACATTTGATGTCAGATTATGTTTCCTAGCTGCCTTTCTCATAGAAAACAATACTGCACTATATTTTTTCAACAAGCTTCTTCAATCTCCCAATTCTTCCAACTCCCAGGCAACTTTTATGCCTTCCTGTAGGCACCACATTCACTAATGGTTTAGATGAATATTTACACTCTGGGATTTTTACACTCTTTTGTATTTTCAAGGAAGTAGTAGTGTCATTCTTATTATTGATCACTGGATGCTCTGACATTTCTGAAAATGCACCTTGGTTGTGTTAGTGACAATCATGAGTGTTTGTCTTCTAGAAGGTGTTTTTAGGTAGCAACTTTTCTTCTCGATGATTCTTGATTTCTTTGCTTACAATACAAACTGACTTCTAAACTCTAAGTCTTGTCCACAGCTGTATCTCTTTTCCCTCACAGTGCAGTGTTAGCCATTGCTTCTCTTCAATGATTTGTAAAATGGATAACTTCTACAATGAGTAGTCCTTTACTCTGAAGCTTCTCAAACTGGTGCATACAACATTCTACAGATTGCCAAATGTCCCAGGAGCAATATCCAAACATGAGATAAACATATGGATTTCACAGGAGCACTCACTGGGTTTACTTGATTGTAAATAACCTATAGCATATCGTAATGTTAAATGCAACAAAATAAATGTGTCTATGGAAAAAAAAACAAACAGCAAAGTTCATATAAATGTCAATACTAAAAGGGCTTCTCCAGGTACCTTTCCCTCTATATTTCCCTGCGGATCTAGGTCGAGTCTGCCACAGTAGGTGCTAACTGTGACATGAAAGGAAAATAGAAAGGCTGTTTGCATAATGCACAAATGCATACAGGGGATGATTAGCACTGGAAGATTTACAAGGATCACTTTTATTACTATCTCCTAAAAGCAAAAAAAGTGAGACATATACAGGAAACATGAACACACCTTTGCACACACTTAACATAAAACCTCAAAGGCTTCTAACATTCAATAGGAGATGGTTTAAAGAGTTGGTCAGCATTTCATAAAATTAGTCCTAAATGACATGCTTCCTCATGCCTCCTGAGTTAGCTTCCCCAACATAGGACTGATTTTCTTTTTAACTTTTAAAAATATGATTCTATCTAGATTGAAGGATAATTCCCCGATTATGTCTCAAAATTCCATTCTGATGGTTAGTCCCTCTAGAAGTTATGCTTCCACATTGCTCCTCTGATATTTTCTGAACATTTCTTTGATCTGTCATTTCAATGTATTATACAAAATTCCCAACAGGATTATTCCTCTGATACCACCTATATAAAACATGGCTCATGACTGACTACTTTCTTCCCTTTCTCTGAGCAAGTAGCTGGATTCATTTAAGAAATTCACTGTGGATTTTTTTCTTTGGTTGTGAAAGCACACTGAATGCAACTCTTCATTTGTCATTCTGACTTAGGTGGTGTATTAGTCAAGGTTGTAAAGAAACACCATGACCAAGGCAACTCTTATAAAGTACAACAGTTAATTGAGACTGGCTTACAGATTCAGAGGTTCAGCTGATTGTCATCAAGGCAGGAAGCATGGCAGCATCTAGGCAGGAATGGTGTGGAAGACAGAACTGAGAGTTCTACATCTTCTGAAGGGAACCAGAAGACTGACTCTTCAGGCAGCAAGGAGGAGGGTCTCAAAGCCCACCCCCACCATGACAGACTTCCTCCAACAAGGCCACACCTCCACCCACAAGGACACACCTCTTAATACTACCACTCCCTGAGCCAAGCATATTCAAACCTCTGGCCTCTGAATGAGGCATTCTGCATGTGTTAGTTGCTGTTCCTTATGTTTTATCTTTCAGCAAGTGTTTTTAGTGATTTTCCCTTTCAGACTTACAATTCTTGGTTTC
Organism: Grammomys surdaster; assembly: GCF_004785775.1. Lineage (NCBI taxonomy): Eukaryota > Metazoa > Chordata > Mammalia > Rodentia > Muridae > Grammomys > Grammomys surdaster. The sequence goes on along the minus strand of NW_021604636.1, from coordinate 14,809,666 downwards.
CACGCATTTGTCTCCAAAATGGGCTATTATTTTTTTCATGAGTTTCAAAATCTTTTGAACTACCTCTCTATCTACGTTTGATCATGGTTACCGTGGGTTCTTCTTGTTGTTGACAGAAATTCTGGTAGTGTTCATAAAGGTGCTCATCGAAGCTCTACCATTAAGGTCTTTGCAGATATGCTGTCTCAAACTGTATTTGTAAACAATCAAATACCCAAAAGCTAGTCACTGCATGCATACTTAAAGTACCCTATGGTTCTCTATGCACAGAGCAGTGAAGAATGGAAAGTGTGTCCTTGCTACTCAAAATTTCATCAGGGAAACACCTTGATGTGGTTCAGGACTTCTGATGCTAAGAAGCCTTGTAAAAATGCAGAATACAGTTGAGAAAGATGGTTGTGTATCATGGAAGTGCTTCCTTATATAGTTCCAAAAGAAAAAGAGAAAAGCAAGAAGGAAATCCTCATTTGTAGTAAAATCAGATGATTGATGGCAAGAAGGATGCTGTTTAAAGATAATAACTGATGCAGCAAGCAGATGCCAAGGACTGAACCGACTTGTGTCTTCTATAGTCAAATGACGTATTAATTTATACAAGCATATAGTGGACAGAATTTGAAAACCACCAGGCATAAATTCATATTAATTTTAATGCATTTAATGTAGTGACATAAATCAATCTAAATGATAAATTTCTTTCAGCAGACTGTGTAAAAGATCTTTCCATGACCCTGAGACCAGTTTTAAAAGGTAAAAGTTAAAGATCTTTTAGCATGCAGGAAGAGAACTAAGTACTCACTTGAAGGATACAGACTAGCAGCCAGACCTATTATCTTTAACATATGTTAAATGGCAGCAGATCTATGTCTCTCGACTTCGTTTCCATAACCATCTTTGAAAGACCTAGGAAACTGACAATACATCAGTTATGTTCAGCTTGTTTATTGGTATTTTGATTTTTCAGATCCATTTAAGTGCTATTGTAAATTAATGATTCATAAGCAAAAAAAAAGAAAGAAAAAGAAAAGATAAACAGAGTTTGAAATAGTTAAAAGAGAATACCCAAAACAAAAATTGCTACAGTTGAACAATATGCCGAGAAATGCAAATTAAATCAATATGGATATACTGTCTACAAGGAGGATTGTGCTACCCACCATTTATGAGAGCAATACTGTCCCAAACAAACACAACTACTTCATACTTACCAGTCTGATTAAATTTTAAAGAAAGAGGACCTCTCAAGGTTACACAAAAATTAACTCTTTTTACCACCAAAGCCCATACACATCATTGGAGAGAATCTTTGGAAATTTAGCAATGTAGGAAACATACACACAATACGATGCATCAGCAACTATATCTTTGTGCACTGGAGGCACACAGAAGACAAGACAAGGAAATAGGCGGCATTCTGGGAAATCTCAGTGGACATTTAGCCAAAGGAATTTCAACAACGCTCTGAATTGACTTCTGATGTAACCAGCTTTGAAAATTAAGACGAATTTAAAAACAAACAAACCAACAACAAAAGGATTCTCTGAGTCCAAAGCTACAATGTCTGCCAGTGTTCTGCTACTCACAACATAGGCTAAGAAGAGATAAATTTATGTAGGTATGAAAAAGTAGAAGCATACATTACTTTGAAATGCATATGCTATAAATTTTATTTGAATCCATTGGATAAATTCTGATATACACTTAGCATTGATTTTTTTAAAAATAAGGGCTGTAGTTAATTCTTTTTATCAACTATGCCCCAAGAATCATACACACACAGATACACGCACACACAGAAACAGACACAGACACAGACACAGACACAGACACAGACACAGACACAGACACAGACACAGACACAGACACAGACACAGACACAGACACAGACACACAGACATTACAAATGATTTTCTTTGAAATATCCCATTTGGTAGATTTATCCTCATTTTACTACGGGGTATAAAAAAATCAGAGTGCTCATGCAAGAACGAAAAGAAAAAAAAAGCTAACACAAGATTCAGTCATATACCTTACATTATATAAGCTCCTTGGATTAAAATCTATTTTTTTCAGCATTCCATGTAAGATTAATTTCAAAGCCTTATATCATGTCACTGTTTTAGAGAGTACACATGTGGAGATATTTTTCCTTAAGTGCTGTGATTTGCTTAACATCCAACAAAAACTGCATGCTTCTCCTACAAGCTGCTTCTTGATGTCTTTGACGTTTGGATTTTGTTTTTTAAAGGTGTGTTAGGACAGAACAACACAACCATTTGTGTGAGATTATGTACCGAATAAAATGATGATCAAATTGGAGCTTCTGGAAGTCAAAAAAAAAAAAAAAAGGAATTCTGTTTGCTTAGTTTTGATATTTTTCCATCTTTTTGCTTTAACTTTTTTTCCAGTAAGTTAGTATGTTAATGCCCCTGGCAGAACAAACAAAAAAATCCTTGTAACTGGAATCCAGCTCAAAATCATTATGAAACACAGATGTGATAGTATTTCTCAGAGCCTGGCTGGGGTGTAATAGTCTACTTTCTGGCAGTCTCAGAAAAATGCACATTTGGCCAAAAGAAAAAAAATTCTCCCAAGTTATCTTAAGTGGTCATAAACTACAACAGCTTTGTAAAGAAACTCTGAAACACTCCTGACAGAATACTGGGGTTGCATGCCCACAGTTCCATGTATCCATTTGGAAAGAGCCAGAAGTAAGCTACAATACATGATGTGGTAGACAGAGGAGACACATACACAGATGACAAAAGAAAACTCAGGACCCACTGTCATTTCAGTCTCTCCAAACTTACTTTTCATCTTAGTACACCCTACTTGTAGAAGTCCCTCCTCCCAACCTATCTCCATTCCTTGGGGTGTCTGCCTCTTGGTACAGACACAGGGTCCCTTTAGCTCTTTCCCACTGAAACTCTTTCGAAGCCTTCCCAGGAAGTCCATTTCCATTTTTTTATGTCACCCACGATACTCAGGAACTGAGTCTCTGCAGTAACATAAAATACAAGGAGCATAGGTTTCTAGGGGGAAGCAACTAGGAAAGGGAATAACATTTGAAATATAAATAAAGAAAATATCCAATAAAAGTAAAGGTATTTAATATTCAACAAAAAAGATACAAGGAATAAATACTTCTAGAACAATAAATTGGGGAGGATAAGGAAACCCAAGGCATAACAACAAAATAACAGGAACCAATAGATACTGTTTATTGAAAACCTTCAATAGTAAAGATTTCAATTACCCCAATGGAAAGATACAGACTACCAGGTTGGATTAGAAAACAGGTGCTGCATCCACATTGTCAAGAACATAGGTAAAAGAATGGGAAAGGCATTCCAAGCAAATGACCCAAGAAGGAAGCGGATATAGCCCTTTTAATATCTAACAAAACAGATTACAAAACAAAACTAATCAGAAAAGATAAGGAAGGATACAACACACCCATCAAAGGAAGAATCCACCAAGAAGATATTGCAGTTCTAAACATTTATGCACTGAACATAAAGGCACCCACATTCATAAAAGAAAGAACTGTAGTTAAAATCAAGTATGGACCATCACACAGTGACAATGGGTGGCTATAATACCCCACTTTCATCAATACACTATTCATTCTGGTTTTTTTTTTTAAGATTTTTAAAATTTTATGTATATGAGTGCACTTCAGCTGTCTTCAGACACACCATAAGAGGGCAACAGATCCCATTACAGATTGTTGTGAGCCACCATGTGGTTGCTGGGAATGGAACTCAGGGCCTCTGGAAAAGCCAGTCAGTGCTCTTAACTGCTGAGCCGTCTCTCCAGCCCTCATTCTGGTATTTTTTACAAAGATAAGTGATAGAGTTCACAGCATAAATCAAATGGATCTAGCAATTTACTGAACCTTCCACCTAAACAGGAAAGAAAGTACTGTCTTCTTAGCAGCTCATGGAACTCTCCACAAAATTGGCCATATCCTAAGACACAAGGCAAGTCTCACCACATATAAGAAAATTAAAATAACACCCTGATTTCTATTTGACCATAGATGAAAGCTGAATAACAAGAAAATAAAAAAAAAACCAGAAAGTATGGAAACCCACAGTAACTGAACTCACTAAGAAATAAAAAGTAGGTCAAGATAGAAATCAAAGGAAAATTAAAAACTTTTTAGAACTGAGCAAAAATGAAAACACAACACATCCAAACCTGTGAGAAACAAAGAAGGCAGTTCTACAAGGCATGTTCATAGCACTAAGTGCTTCCATAAAACAAGCAAACAAAAGCCAGAGAGATATTATACGGAACTTATCAACACACCTGAAAGCTTTAGAGAAAAAAGAAGGAATAATAGCATAGCAGGAGATGATAAAAAACATCAAACTCAGGGCAGAAATCAGTGAAACTGAGACAAACAAACAACAAAAAATCAAGAAAGGAAAACCTGGACCATTGAGAATCAGTAAGATTGATAAACCCTTAGCCAAATTAACTAAAAGGTAGAAAGAGACAACCAAGCTAATAAAATTAAAGATAAGGGGACATTACAACTGACACACAAGAAACTGAGAGAATCAAAGGACCATACTTTAAAACTTTATGTTCTACAAAACTGAGAAACTTAAGCAGAATGGATGGATTTCTTTATATATGTGACCTACCAAAGTTAAATAAAGATCAAATAAACAAGTTAAACAAGCTGGAGCAAAAGTGGACTCCATACAAAATTCTACCAAACCTTCAAAGGACAATTAACACCATCAAACCTACAAGGGATTCAGAAAATAGAAACTGAAGAAATATTTCCTATTTATCTTCTCAATGTCGCTATTAAAACCACACAACAAACCAGGAAGTTATAGATTACATTCATTATAAACATAGATGCACAAACTCTTGGTAAAATCCTTGCAAACCAAATCCACAAGCACATCGAAAAGGTTTTTCACCATGATCAAATTGGCTTCATCTCAGATATACAAGGATGGCTCACTATACACAAATCAACAAACGCAATCTGCCACATAAATGGAATGAAACACAAAAGCCACGTGATTATCTCAATAGACACAGAAAAGAGCTTTGACAAAAATCCAACAGCTATTCGTGATAAAAAGTCCTGCAGAGACTAGGGCTCCAATGGACACACAAAGACAATTTACAACAAGCCCAACATTAATCAAAATGTAGAAAAATGCAAAGCATTTCCAGTAAAACCAGGAACAAGGCAAGAATGTCTACTCCTCAGACCTATTCAATATGGTATTTAAAAGCTTAACTAGAGCAATATGACAACTGAAGGAGATGAAGGGAACACAAACAGGAAAGGAGGAAGTCAAAGTATTTTTACTTGTAGATGATATGATTTTATGTATAAAAGCCTGTAAAAACTTGACCAGAAAACACCAACAGCTGATAAACACATTCAGGAAAGTACCCGAATATAAAATTAACACACAAAAATCAGTAGCCTTCCTACACAGAAATGACAAACAGACTAAGAAAGAAACCATAGAAATACTATCTTCACAATAGCTTCAAGAGAAATATCTTTGGATAACTCTAACTAGGAAAGTGAAAGGCTTTTATAGTAATAAAATTTAAGACACTAAAGAAAGAAATTAAAGAAGACATCAGAAGATGGAAAAGTTTTCTGGGCTCCAGGATTGGTAGAATTAATACCATGTAATGTACTATTCTATCAAAAATAATCTACAGATTTAATGTAACACCCATCTAAATTCTATCACAATTATTTACAGAAATTGAAAAAAAATGATCTTCAGCTTCATATGGAAACACAAAAATAACCCAGAATAGCTTAAACAATCCTGAATAAGAAAAGAATTCCTAAAGCTATCACCCTGGATTTTTAAGTTGGACTATAGAGCTATAGTAACACAAACAGTGTAGTATTTGCATAAAAACAGACACATTGATCAATAAAATTGAATTGTAGACCCTGACATAAGCTTACATAACTATGGATACCCAATTTTTGACAAGCAAGCCAAAAACACACATTAGAGGAGATGACAGCATCTCCAACAAATGGTGCTAGTCAAACTTGATGAACGCATTTAGAAGAATGACAGCAGACCCGTATTGATCACTCTGCACAACAATCAAATCCAATTGGATCAAGAATATTAATATAAGGCAAGATACTCTGAATCTTATAGAATAGAAAGTAGGGAATACATTTGAACTCATTGGCACTGACCACCAATAGCACAGGCACTAAGGCCAACAATTAATAAACAGAACCTTATGAAACTGAAAAGCTTCTGTCTAGCATAGGCCACCATCATTTGGGCAAAGAAGCAGCCCATAGAATGGGAAAAGGTCTTCACCAACTATATATCTGATAGGAGTTACCATATAGAATAAGAAACAAATAAAATAAAACAACAACAAAAACCCAAAGTCAAGAAAACAACTCAATTAAAAAATGGGGTACAAAATAGATAACCAAGAAACAGAGACCAGGTAGCCCAGTAACCTAGGGTAAAACTAAATAATACTGATCGAAAGAAAGAGAGAGAGAGAGAGAGAGAGAGAGAGAGAGGGAGAG